>NW_008671876.1:14131-16845 GCF_000695815.1 Acanthisitta chloris | reverse complement strand
CCCCCCCCCTTGTGTTTTAATTAAAAGGATGTGTCATATGCAGTGCAATATAATCAAATGAAGGAAAAAATATCTATGATCAATTAACACTATGAGCTGTCCAGTAACTGTTAATTTAAATCATATAAAGGCACAGTAGTGGGAGCTCTATTGTGAGCAGCAGAAGTACAGGACAAACAGCATACTTCTCTTCCTTAGCCTCACCATTCTTAGAGCTATCCAGCTAATTCCAGAAGGATATGTAACACTATTGAGCCATTTCCAGAAACCTTTTTTTCCCAACTCAGAAAGATTTTGAAATGCTGGACCCACAGTGGCAACTTCACGATTTATAGAAAATCTTATACCAATTGACTGTACCAATCAAAACTATGTAACCTTCTGAACAATATCCAAAATAACTTCTTTAGCTACCAAAAAGGAGGACAAAATGGAGAGTGAAAAGAACCTCACCTCTGCTGATAACTGATCAATCACAGCATGAAAAGATTACTATGAAGGAAAAATATGAGTTCAGCTATGTGAAAATGCAGGAAGTTTGGCAAACATTGATGAGTTTGGAAAGGGTAGAATGTAGTAGCTCAGTGAATTATGAAAAAATCAAAATTTAGGCTTCACTGAGTAAAAAAAAAATATTAAAAAATTATGTTTAAAATAAAGAGAAAAACCTCAAAGAATAGGAAATAAAAGAATAATAGTGAGGGTCTTTTCAGGACAAAGAAATGATCATAAAAAATAAAACACAGTGAATAAGGAGGAATACATATAAAAGCAAGAACTTAGATGGAATTCTTTAAGATGAGAGAAAGGAGAAAGGCAAAAGGAGAAAAATACAAGAGACTGCCAGGTCGAGCAAAGGGAAAAGTTCCTGAGTGAAAGTGATGATTTTTTTTTTCCATCCTTAAAAAAGCTTGACAATTTCTTTGGCAGAAAATGCTTGGCAGAGGAGATAGGAACAGTGCAGGAGGTTTTAGAGGAAATTCAGAAATAGCAAAGAATTTAACGGACAAAGGTCATGCTAGTTTAAGAGAAAAGAAAAATAAAGATATTGGTCAAGGGACAGAGAAATGGCTAAGAAAAGAAATTTTTTTGCAGAGTTGAGAACAGTATGATGCTCACAGTATCTTTCTTTAGCAAGGCATAGTGACACTAAAATAAGATGAAATCAATGAAAAATGGAATAGCAAAAACGTGCAAAGAAGGATACCTTTTAAAAGCACCCCAAGGAAGCAAAAGTAAAAAGGAACAAAGAAGGAGAGAAGATCAGGCAGGATAGCTAAGAACAGCTAACAAAATGAATGCGAACAAGTTAAGAGAGTCAAAAGGCAGTAGTTCAGTGAAAGGCTGCAGAAAGCAGAAATCGCAATACTGGCTTAGGGCTTGGGTCTGTTCAAGCAATGGAGTAACAAGGACCTTCACTGTGGTGACAGTGCTCCTTCCCTGACTAGAGAACAGAGAGAGTGAGAGACAGGGTTACTGAAGGATTAGGAAAGAGAATAAAAAGAGTGGCAGATGAGAGCAATAGACACAGATGAGTGCAGATCACATCTGCATTGATATGTCATATTATTGTTTGGGCAACTTGTAATATTATGAAATGTTTTAAAAAAGGAAGCTAAATTTGGTTTACCCATGCTTACTAAAAAAATCCTAAAACACTAAGAAAGCTTCAAGTAATCAACGTCTATCACAGCTATAAACCAAATTCACATTTCAGATTTGAATGGAAACCCAGTGTTGTATTCATGGCTTTAAACATTTATGGATTAAATAAAGCTGCTTTTAAAAAACCAGTACACATACATACATACATTATAAGGGTGATATGCTCTCTTTGAGATACTGCTACTGGGATGATATAAAAAAATCTGTTGAAATTTATCGTCCCTGTTTGTTGGACTGTATATATATATATATATATATGTGTGTGTATGTGTGTGTGTGTGTGTGTCTCAATCATATCTTAAAAAGGGAATGTATGGTAACTGAAGGTGATGGTTAGTGCAAGAGATTTCACACTACACATCACATGTTAGTGCAGGAGAAATTTCTGAAACAGTTTTTAAAACAAGGCTAAAAGATCTTGCAGCTCATAAGAAAACTACAAGTGTTCATTTTAATAACAGGTAATTGAAATCTACTATTCAGCTTTTTAAGACTATACAGTAGCATATCATAGATGCAGGATGTGTACTTAATCATTCGATCTCATTCTTTTTATGGCTCAGAAAGCAACTACCATACAATCAGTACAAAACTTTTCCATTAAGCAGAGAAGTCTTGGGTTGTGTTAAGACAACTCGTGGCTTGTCACATGTTCTGCATAAATGGATGCAGTAAGTGTCCTGTTAAAAGCATAGTTTCTTCCCTCTTTTATTCTGATGCAGAAAAAAAAAAGAATACAAGCAGCAATTTGATGCTCTGTCACAAAGAGTCAGCAGTAACTTTTCTATATCACAACTCTAGCTCCAGATGCCTTCTGTCTGCACTGAAATGCATCCAGAGTAGGGGACGGTTATTCATAAATGTAGGGTCTATGTTTACTAATCATTAGCCACCTGTTCCTTTCAGAGTTTCTGAAAGAAAATGGGTAGGAAAAGTGCCTGGTTCTCAGGCATTGCTGTTTTTCATTTTTATCAATGTGGTCAGTATTCTTTTTTTTCCTTCAGGAAAGAATATAATTTCGTTTTGTAACTGTACCATAGTTTTGCTGG
>NW_008671876.1:6996-14090 GCF_000695815.1 Acanthisitta chloris | reverse complement strand
GGCTCTGACATATCCTTGACTCATCCTAGCTCTGTTTAATGCTGTGAATTACCTTGTAAAACTCCTGAGATGCAGTCCAGGCTGGGGGCTTGCTTCCCACTATTAGTTTCAACTCTAATTCTTCACAAGGCTGCTGGCCAGTTAGTGATTGGGTGCGAGCATCAAAAAGCCCCACTCTTTTTGGTGTCAATATATAAACAATAGCTATTAAAGGAAAACAAACTCAGTTTCTGAGAGGCTTTTGAAGAGAGATAAAAATGGTGCCTAAAATAGATGTGAGGGTTATTCTTGATGAAATTTTAATCAAATATTTCTGCATTACTTGAGTCTTTCCTTATTAGATTTGAGTCCAACCCGCAAAGTACTGAATGCCAAAGCTCCTCAAGGAAGTCTGAGAGAGCAGTCAGCACTAGGCACCATATTTGTAAATTAAAGATCATCTTGGGTCATTTATAAAGGCTAAAAGTGGCATTTTGGGGAAGGGAACTGGTGTTTTATATCCCTCCTGAGACCTATTTGACTGTTGGAAAAGAAAATCTGAAATAACTCTATAAGATTTTTTGCACAGTGAACAATGAAAAAAGACCTGGCTCTTTAGAGGTAGTAGCTATACCATTCGAGCACTTTGAATGTCTTCAGAATGTGATGGCCTTTGTCAAACAGCTGAGCTATTATTACTGTCTATAGTGGTTTTGCGTGGCCAGGTTTTGGCAGTTGGGGGGCTACAGGGGTGGCTTCTGTGAGAAGCTGCTAGAAGCTTCCTTACATCTGGCAGAGCCAATGTCAGCCATCTCCAGGGTGGATCTGGCACTGCAGAAAGACAGAGCCAATCCGTGGTGGTAGTAATGCTTCTGTGATAATATATTTAAGAGAGAACAAAAGTTACTGCACTGAAGTAATTGCGGCCAGAGAAGAGAGGAAGGAGTGAGAATATGTGAGAGGAACAACACTGACGAGGGTGTACTCCAGGCACTGGAGCTAAGGATCCTCTACAGCCCATGGCAAAGACCATGGTGAAGCAGCTGTCCCCCTGCAACCCATGGAGGTTAACAGGGTGCAGAGATCCACCTGCAGCCCGTGGAAGAGACCCATCCTGGAGCAGGTGGATTCCCAAAGGAGACTCTGAACTTATGGGAAACCCACAATGGAGCAAGTTCCTGTCAGGGACCTGTTGCGGGGGTAAATCCATGCTGGATCAGAGTTCCTGGTAGGACTTGTGGTCCTGTGGGAGAGCCATGCTGGAGCAGACTGTTCCTGAGGGACTGGAATGCATCCTGTGGCGAGTGACCCATATTGAGAACTGTAGCCTGTGGGAAGGACTCACATTGGAGAAGTTCATGGAGAGCGGTCTCCTGTGAGAGGGACCTGACACTGGAGCAGGGGAAGGGCTCCTCTCCCTGAGAATAGCAGCAGAAACAATGTGTGATGAGCTGTCCATAGCCCTTACTCCCCTGTCTCCCTGTGCCACTGGCAGTGGGAGGAGGTATGGGGGAACATGTTTTTAAGGTCTGCTTTATTTTCTCATTATTCTCATCTGATCTTGTTACTAATAAAATCACTTCATTTCCCCAGGCAGAGTCTGTTTTGCCTGTGACAGTATGTGGTGAGTGATTGCTCCCTGTCCTTATCTCAACTCATGAACTTTGGTTATGTTTTCTTTCCCATCTATTTGTGGAGAGGAGTGATAGAGCAGCTTTCGTGGCTATCTGGCATCCAGCCAGGGTCAACCCAATACATTGTCACAGCTAAGTTGTTCTGTATTCTGTGATTTATATTTCCCAGCACAAATATTTTAAAAAATTAAATCAGTCTCTGGACCTACAGTATCATAATCTTGGAACTATTCAGTCCTGGCCTACTGTCCCAGTCTCTCCCCCAGTCTCAAAGTCACCGAAATTCTCAGTGACTACATTTTGCCGGTCTGGGAAGGAACGCAATATATTGGTAAGCCACCTTTTTCACTGGGTACTACTATCTGATCATCTAAATAATCCGTTAGCATTCGCACTTCCCCATTTTTTCCTTTGTCAACAAGCATTTTCATTTAGAGGAATTGACAGACAAATGCCTGTGAAAGTATTTAAGGTAGACAGATAACAAGGAAACAATAAATAAAAGTCCTGTTCCTAAGAAAACAATTTAATTAGACAACAGTGACCTACCAATAAAACAAAAGGCACAACAAAAAGTTGTCATGACAGGAAACATGACGTGGCTGCATTTCTACTTAACCTGACATGCAAAAATCTGTTCCAAACTGCTGTGAAGGGTTGGTTCAAACCCCATCCTAATGAAGGCACACCACCTGAAACATTAGCATGTATAATTGATATAGATAGGCAAGCACAAAGTTTGAAATGATGCACATAGAGTGTGTGTTACTGCTGTTTAATATTGTTGCTTCACTCTTAAAAGATTTTCCTTTTATCTGTACATCTATTTATGCAATGAATATCTTGCCAACAGAAGATACACACAGACAAAAATAGAAGAGGTTTATTATTCCGTAACCTCAGCTTCTATGTTCTTGCAACACCGTGGTTTGCAGATTCAGCAAGTAAATTTGCAGTAATTTGCAGCAATATGTCTCCTTAGGAGCTGCACACTCACCTTCTTCAATCCACAGGTATATTGCATCAAAATTTTGTGTAAAATAGAAAAAAAATTCGCAGTGTACACTATGATCAGCCTCTCGTTTTTCTTAATGAAACCAGAAAGCTGAAAAATTAAATCCATCTGACAATCTTGAGATTTATACAGAGTTTCTAGAGAATCTGAGAACTAAGAATTAAACTGTAGAACATACCCTATTTCTTAAGCACTCAGTCTCTTAAAAATGATTTAGAACAGGAGACAGTGGGACATGTAGGGTCAAGAAATGTCTCTTATTAGAGACACCATTGACCTCTGGTTTCTCTCACAAGCTCTGAGGGCAGGTATTTTGCATGACCAACTGTATCAGTTATCAGTACTCCAAAAAAACTGCAAGCAGCAGGAACATAGAGAGGAGAGCATAGGTGTGCCACAAACAGCAGCAGCCCCATGTGACAATGAAACCTGTAAGCATGATGATGAGGGAAGGCTTGGCGTCACACATCCCTCTCCCTCCCAGCTGTATATAGTTGGTGCACTAGTGACAGCTCTGCCAGATCTCTGGGTCTCTAGGAGTTACATTTGTTCACCAAGCCACAGCTGAGTCATTCATTCTCCAAAATCTCACATCTCCTAGGCACGGGGAACAAAAGATCTGTCACATCAAGTTGGACAAAAGGTTTTTCTGGCCCATACATTCTGTCTTCACTGATGGCCATACATGGGTGCCTAGGGAGAAAA
Organism: Acanthisitta chloris; assembly: GCF_000695815.1. Taxonomy (NCBI): domain Eukaryota; kingdom Metazoa; phylum Chordata; class Aves; order Passeriformes; family Acanthisittidae; genus Acanthisitta; species Acanthisitta chloris. The sequence continues at coordinate 10,757 of NW_008671876.1, read as the reverse complement.
TACCTGAAATTCAGATTGAGTGGTATTTCAGTCCACTGATTTCTTTTAAGAGACATCATTTATCCTCCATCATTTCAGCTAAGCTAATGGGTTTGCTCTTAATTCTCCCATTTCTTCTCCCCAGAACCTGCATAAACAAACTTTCCTATCACACAGAATGAAAAACCTCCCAATATCATACTACTTTTAAGGAAGCCATACAGAGCTATTCAGGTCCACTGAAAAATCTGTGGAGCAATCAGCAAAATTACACACATGCAGTGTCTGTCTTCTCAAAGAAAATAAAAGGAGAAATAAAACAGAAGTGACCTGACAAGCAAAGAAATAGCCCAAGTAGCTATACATGATCTCTTTCACTACAGCTGCTTGCTGCTGTCATTACTACAAAGCCGACTTCAGACAAGCATGCAGAGGAAGGGGAAGTTCCTGCAGCAAACTCAGCCTACATAGGAAAATGTAGGCTTCTGATTTTCTTAGAGTGCCTTGTGTCACAGCTTGGTCTTATTTTGGTAGACTAACCTGCTTACACTCCATCCCCATTTAGCACCTCTTGCTATCTCTTAAGACTACAAGTTCTACAGAAAATGATGGGTGACACCTGCAGTGATATTCAAGGGCTTACGGTTCTTGCAAAGAATCTAGTTTAATTTCGATTTGGTTTTAATGAGCTGTGCATGACAACAAAAAGAGCCTCACAGTCCCCTGCCTACAATCTCTGTCTGTGAATCTCAGCCCTTAAAGGCACAGTCCACACTGCCATAACATTCCCTTGAATCTAAGAGAGCAACATTTAAAAAGGTGCACAATAAACAGACAGACTTGCATCAACCTCATAAATAGACAAAGTGGTCTCTGTATAATAGTTGCATATTGTAGCCAATTATGTTTACAGTATGCTACAGGGATTTAACACCATCTGGGCATTGGTTTAACTGAGAACAACATATCTGTGAGAAACAGAGAGCATTTTAAGATAAGCATGCTAATTACTGGTGACTGAAAGTGACAATTAAGTCTCATTGGGTTTCTTTTCCTCTCTCTCTGTCCCTGGATGAAATAGTTGTTTTAACTAGTCAAACTACATAGTTAAGTTGCATAGTGTAAATCAGCATAACTCTGCAACATGGATTGTTTTGTCCTTTCTCAGTTCTGGGCAGAGTTTTTTGCAAGAGATCCTCAGCTTCCTGGGGTTGTTCTGACGTCTTCTATGGACAAGCTCCAGGGCTCAGCACAGAGCACTATGGCAAATTCCTGCCTATCCAGACATTTTATTTCCCTGTGCATGTAGCAAGGAGAAGCTTAGTACTGGAAATCTACAGTTTAATTGTTTATTTCCAGAGGTACTGGCTTTTCTTCAATGTAAACAAAACTGCTTTTGTGTTATTTGTTGCCAGAAACAATGTCCAAAGTAATTTAATAGATGCTCTAATCGCCTTCAAATTAATAGTCCAATAATTTCCCATATTGCTCAACTCTCCTGGAGAAAATCCTCTGGATAAATGGTGCTGTGGTGTGTTCCATAGGCATACACTCCAACACTAAAGCAAATGCTTGTCGAGTCCCAGCTCATACAGCTAATGCTGCTCTGCTGGACTCTAAATCTACAGTACATGCAAACCTCTGTGTTTCTTTAATGGTTTTTTTGTACTGTGTGTGTGCAACAATTTTTGTTTTCTCCACTTTACTGGAATACAGACTACATTCCACAAATTTTCATTAGGATATGGGGAATTATCTTCTTTTACAATTTCCAGGTATTTTCTCTAAGTCTTCTCAGTAGTCTGGAGTGTTTGAAATCTTACCTTCTCAGAGGACTCAGAAACTAAAATTTCAAAATCAATTCCTTTTGAGTCTGCTTTATGAGGAGAATTGTGAGCTCTTCTGTTACTTCCAACGCGGTTGATTCTATGATTCTATTTATCTCCTGTCTGATCCTCTATGCCATTAATATGTTTTTCAACTTCTGGTAGAGTGTATCATTCTCCAGATAAAATTAAACTTTCTCTATGTTGTATTATGCCAGAAGAAATTATTAAACCCAGAATTATTACACCCATCCGTTTCTGGAAATAATGGGAACTTTCGCATTCTTCTTTTTTGGTTCCTTTATTTGCAACCTTAACAAAATTTTATGTTCTTTAGTTATCCCCTGACAGAAAAATTAAGGTGTGAGGATTTTCTAAAGTTCATTCCTTCCACTCAGCTCTTTTCCCAGATTTGTTTTCTTTGTGGTACATCCAGGTTTCAGTTTTCCCCAGAGGGAACAGTTTTTGCATAACATCTGTTTTATTTAGTGCCCAGATTCAACTTAGAGTACTAAATGAATATGGAGGAACACTTCATCAGAAGGAACCAGACAGAAGCAGTCACATCCAGCAAAACAGAAGAATGGCAAATGTCATCAGCAGGCACTGAAAGGTGGAGTAGGATTGAGCTTTACCCTGCCTCAGCTTCTAAAGTCTGTGGTTTATGGAGGCTGCAAGGGCATTGAACAGCTGTAACCTCATTCCTGAAGCTGGTCTCTCTGCCTGTCTTCCTCACTCTTATTTATTCTGGATAACTGAGAAAGGATACCGTAAGTAAGAAGAAGCAGCACCAGTATCACTCAGTTTTACAGGTCAGACTACCATAAGGGAATTGGTTAGTACAAGAGCAGGGAAGGAAGGTTAATTCACATCACACAATAAAAAATATTAACAGAGGGAAACAATACCTAATAATAGCTAGCATGTTCCACATTTGGTCTTATAATAAGTCTCTGTCAGTGTGCACTATCAAAAGTCACTCTGCTCAATAATTCTGAATATCCATGCTCACTTGATAATGAAAAAAAGATACCCTTTCCAAAGTATCCTGTTTCTGTGAAAAGGTACTACACAGGCACCAAGATGCACTCTACAGACAGGTAAGCAACAGGAAATACAGGATGTGAAAAGGGATGTGATGACAGACATGGAACAAGGCAAACTCAGTTGACATTTTTAATATGATTTCATTCTAATATATAGTCAGCAAAACTAGACAGAAGATGTCATTAGTACAGGCTTTCTTATGGCATTCACACTAATTTCCACCACCAGGCAGGCCAGAACAGTCTCTTTAGTTTTCTGCCATGGAAAGAACAAGGAAGTACAAAACCACACAAAAAACCCCAGACATCAAAAATAATTAGTCAAGTGTTTTCAATCCTTTAAAGAGGGCACCTCCCATCACATCTTGGGTACCAGTTTATTTCAGTTTATTCTTTATTTTATCCATCTTCAACATAAAATATGGTCCTAAGGTACAAAGCTCACTTGCAAATCTTAAATTTCCTAACTTTGTGCCTGTTTGAATCTAATTATCTGGTTCAGGCTGGATATAAATAACCGCTGGTATGAATCTTATATTTCAAAGTACAAGGTGCTTGGAACTAGGCTGCAAGGACTCTCAGTCTGATGTACACATGGAGAATGAGAAGAAGACTCTAGAATTTTAGAATGAGTCCAAACACCATGAAAAAAACTTTAGTTGATGCAACAATGTACTGGGTCCAGTTGGAATGGAGATAAATTTCTTCACAGCAGCCAGCATGGCTTTTGTGACCAAAACACTGCTGACAATTCACCCATGTTTTAGCTACTACTGAGCAGTGGTTGCACAGTATTGAGGCTTTCTCTTTTTCTCAGTTCACCTGCTGTGAGCAAGGAGGCCAGGGATGGGGATGGGACACAGCTGAGACAGCTGATCCTAACTGACCAAAGGGATGTCCTGTGCTTAGG
>NW_008671876.1:0-6946 GCF_000695815.1 Acanthisitta chloris | reverse complement strand
AGACTCTTTGACAGAGAGCAGTCATTGCTGAGAGATTGGCTGGGCATCAGCATGGTTTTGGGAGGTGGTAAACGGTGGCCTTTTAATCATTTGGGTTTTGCCTTTTTTCTCCCTACTTTTTCCCCCTTCACTTATTAAACTGTCTTGACCCATGAGATTCTTCTTCTGTCTGCTCTTCTAATCCACTGCCCCATCCAATGAATGGGGAGTGAATAAGCAGTTGGTGGGTGCTTAATTGCTGGATAGGGTCAACCCACCTCAAAGATTAAAGCACACAATTTTTCAAAGAGAAGAAATGAAAATGAAATTATTGCTGTGCTAATTCTACCAAATAGAAGTAGAAAGGATACAGGAAAAAATTTCATTATTTTTCAAATGTTCAGTGGCTGTACTCCATGGCCACACTTAAGCAAGCAACAAACATTTCTTTCAGGTGCCACTTCTTTATTACTAGACACTAGATATGGATAGCCTTATTAGGTTTCCACTCTGGGCTTCCTAAACAAGAACAGAAGCTTTATCACTGCTTCTGTCTCAAGAACAAATCTTAAAAGAGGCTTATAAATCTTTGCAAATCTATAGCACATGCACTATCCAGACACTAAGTTTCACAACACAAGAAAGAGACAGGTCATTATGTTTTATTATCCCATTTTTAAGATAAGGAAATCAGAAAAAAGGAATGGAGTCTCCTGTGCAAGGCCACAGTAAGTGCTCCAGTCAAGGCTGGCTGGTTTTCCTTTCTCTAAACCCTCCCTTCAGGTCTGTGGATGACATTCTGCTTTTGACAATAGTCCATATGGGTTTTCTTATTTGTTTCTTTGGGAATCCTGAAACAGCAGAACTTTTGGAGTAGTCTGTGTTTGATATAACATTCGCTACAATTGTGTTAAAAATCCCTACTGACTTCTGTCATGCATGACTGGTATACCCATTTGTGCAACCCAAAAAGGCCAGAGGTGCATGGTTTAATTTTGTTTATTTATTCCTGCCAATTTAATCCTTTCTTCAATAATTAAACAATAGGACTGTTTCCCCTCCCTCTTAATTACTCACTGACTCTTGAAACCGAATGGCAATGATTGTAAGAGTTTCTTTATGTCTTTTATGTTATTGTAAACGACTGAAGATATTTTTTTCTCCTAAGTCGTTGTTGAATTTGACCTCAGGACTATTCATTGCAGAACTAGTTGCAATTACAGCAATTATGCAGATTGCATGTCTTTTCAGTTTAATAGCTAGTTTTTGTTTTGTTTTTACCTTTTTTTTTTTCCCCTTCTCCTCCCTCCCTCACCTTTCCCCCTTACTGCGGCTTCTCTAAGCCAAAAAGAAGGATAAGGAAAGACCGACACTCAAGCGGACCACCTACTGACTAGGTCCCACCATTGAACTGGAGAATTTGTTAAATACCTTTGTGCTGGAGGAAATTCCTACGGGGTGCTTTGCATCTCAGCTTGCCAAAGGTCATCATCACAACAGCACCCCGTGCTCTTTTCCTGCTTCCCAGGCAGGAGGGGAACAGCCTACTCTGCAAACACTGATATACATCTGTAATCTGCAAAGTGATTTAGAGTGGGTAACTAAACCAAACTATGAACCAGAGGGGAAGCAACTCAAAAAAAAATAGCAAATACAGAGTAGTCTGCATTGTAAAATTTGCAGAAGGAAAAGATCCTAGTCTCAGGTGCCTGTTTATCCAGCCTTACCTCACAAAGAAACAAAACAGGTTACTAATTAAGACATACTTAATACACAATTGAGCACAATATGAGCTTACAGACCACCTTTCAAAAATGCATCCTCAGTCACTTTAGATACCTCTATGCATGTGAGATCCCGATCTACGAAGAATAGTGTAAACAAATTAAAAAAACTGCTGTCTTGCAAGGCACAGTTACAAGCATAATTCTGGTTCTCTAGAACCGCCCCCCAAAAAAAACTCCCACTGCAAAAACTGCTTAAAAGTCTCAAATAAAAGGAAAATTAAGAGACACGATGTTATCTGTAACATGGTTTATTGCCTTGTCAATAATGTCTTCTAGTTCCGTTTTTTTCAAAATTGCCATCAAGAAAGTACCTCAAATTGCCTGTGAAACAAACACAAGTATCATGCTCAGGCTTCAAAATTATATCCATAAATTTACAAACTCATAAGGTACTCTGAGACATCTGACCACACAAATAAAATGGACTCAGGCAATCGATCACCCCTGAAAAAGATGATGCAGTAAGATGACAAAGAACTGCTGGTATATCAACAATTACATTTTATAATTACACCCAAACTTTCAAAATACCTAAACATAACCTTAAAGCAAGCCTGATAGCACAAATATTTCATCTTCCATGTTAAACACTTGATTGTATGTGAGAGCTCAATTAGCAGCAAACGTTACACATAAGTTTGCAAAACATTTTAGACAACAATTCAATATAATAACATTAGAACTTGGAAAAATTTGCCCTTTAGATATGTGACATTTTGTCTGTATATATAAGGTGATGATATTTATGAGGTTAAATAGAACTGGTTTTATTACTTGCTAGTCCTTGAAGTGCAAAAACATATTTTACGTGTGCGTGCACATTATGCCTTTTATATCCTTTGTCCCCCTCCCTGCATAGCTCAAGATGGGATACATCCACATCCAAATGCAAAATGAATATTTTAATTATGAAGGTCTGACAGTGAGCTGCTGCGCTCACACCGTCAGAACCTCCAGCTCAGTCTAGCCCTTTTCTGTTGCCTTGCTGGAAGAAACAGATGCGACAAGGTTCATATTTCACTGCTCGTTCTCCTTCTGAGACTGTAGTAAGAAATGTGGAATACAGACTGTTTTATATCTTAACAACTTGTTGACCTGCATCTGTCTTTTCAGAGAATTTTCAACTTGTATAAAATAATCCAGGGAAAAAAATTAAGGAGGTTTACAGTAAAATCAGCGGAGTTTAAAGGTGAGCTGTAAGCCATCTTCTGTATGTCCGCATACCTTCCTGTTCTATAAGCTATGCAGAACAACTGCATGAGTAAGACTGGATTCACAGACAAATACATTACATACACATAGACAGACTTCCTTAACTTGGCCTGCATCTGTATATGGGACTGATCTTAACCACCTTTATTATAATGAGTCTCATTAACATCAAATGGCTTTTAATTGGATCCCTGATCAAGCAGTTTGACACTAATTAGACTCATTTTATTAAGGGCTTCCTAGAAGTTTGAGTTCAAATGTTGATGTTACTTGATCTATAGCAAAAGCCCATTTGAAATGCATAGAACAATGATTTTGCCTTTAATTAGGATGCAAGCGATTTACGCATTTATGCTACTTTGACAGTCAATTAAGGACACAGGTTTACTGTAAACATTTGAAAAGGGTAGTGTAAGCTTTTAACTTTTCATGTCTAAAGCACAAGAAGCTCTTCATCTTCTTGTAGCTTCTATCTAAGCAAATTGAATAACGTCATCTGGAGCTTCCAGTGTGTTATAACAGAGGGTCTGCAGCTGAAGAAAAATCTTAGTTATGTTTGCAATATACAGTTTCACACATGCAAACATGATAGGCATGAGAGGTGGCTCCTCCAATAAATACAGGGTTATGAGATGACCTCAAGTTGCCCCTTGTCATTTCCATGGTCCCTTCCTAATGCACACAGGAGAGAAGGGGCAACAAGCAATGCAATCGCACACATCAAGTATGTCTTGAATTTAGCTGTGCTGTTGCACTGATGTATTATATGCTGCACTTGGTATAAACTCAGTACAGTAACCTCTTTCTGTGAGTTGCCATCTCCTCAAATTGCTTTCCCTGGTTGCTCCACAGTTCATGGTAAAGCCAGAATTCTTGCTCAGGTAATTTCAGCAGTTTTTCATGGAATGTCCAGATATATTTATGAATGTAGCTGTTTTCTGATTTTGTCTTAGTTTGTTTTATGTACATTTAGAAGTGGCTTTCCAATATATTACGCAACATGTTATCTTAAATAAAATCTACTTTGAACATCTGGACATAAAACTTTTGAATTAACACTTACATTTTCATCATTTTTAGAGTCTGTCAGGCTTTGAGTTTCACTTTCTTGTCTTTCCAAGAATAAATCTGGTAATCTCTTCTGAGTTTTATCACATCACTCCAACTTTCTGTGATAGCCCTCATGAATGGATTTCATTATCTAAATTTCCTTGAGATATTCAGTTGCTACAGCTGGCTTCCATGTGTTAACCAGTCATCCCGACCGCATCTCCCTGCGACACTAGAGATGAAAAGCTTGCCAGTTGTGTTATATTGTTTTCTCTGTATATGTTGAAAGGTTTTCCATTTGGTCTTCACCTGCAGTATTACTGGTGCTAAACAAAGCATGTTCTGTTGGAGAAGGAATTCTTCTTCTTTTAATGTACACAGTAGTATTCAAGCATCATTTCCTGTAGCTGAGCAACAGTAACAGTATTATTCAGAAACAGTTGCACCATCTTTGTCATCCTGAGATTGTCCTACAGCAATGTTAACAAAGTGTGTCTGTGCATCTAAAGAATCCGAATCAGGAATGAAGACAAATTTGGACCCATTCCAGAGATAGTCAGCCAGCATCATAGTTATGTGACCTGAATCAGAGCCCTCCTGCAAGTATGCTGGAACACATCATCCGGATTCAGTAAGTCAGATAGTGTTTACTATTATACCAATGTAAAGCTAGATTATTTCTTCTGATGACAACAGAGAGTGATATACAGCTATGGACAGAACTAGAGTTGTCCAAGAAACTCAGAACACATTTGACTAAGCGAGCATAGTCTATTGCATGTTGTTGGATTCCCCTGACATAGTGGAAGTAACAAGACTTAGGATTTAGTTCCTTCTACTTTTCACTACATATCTACCAGAAACTGTAATTTCGTATTAATTATTTTAGTGCTGGGAGTGATTACATTTTTTCCCATTTTGTTTACTTCATGGATGGATGGATGGATAAAGTAAATGCTGAATTAAGTGACACAGGGTATACCAAGATCCATCTGTGCTGGCAAGTTCTAACTGATCTTGTAAATCACAGGGTATTGCTTCTCTCACTGATGGTGTAAGTATGACTCTTCTGGTCAGAAGGAGGTTTTTTTTTACCTCTCAGGGATGGGCTGAACATTTTAAGGTGCTGTCTCTCAGGGTCACACAGATCGTGTCCAAGACACATTCCCAGAAAAGTAATTGGTGATTATAAGATTTATTAGCTGGGTAGAGCTTCAAAAATAACTTTTAAATGTAATGTTAATATAGTTTGCGTATTTACAAGAACAATTTTGTTCCATCCATGACATGCTCATGAAGGGTTCAGGCAACTTAATGAACTGGTGTGTTGTTGGTGGGGATAAACTATGTACTATACATACACTTCTTTGATTGTGAATATTCAAGTTTAGGGCTATGACCTTCATAACTGACAAAAATCTGTTTGCTTTCCAATGTGCAAACAGCATCACATTTAGGGTGGCTCTCCACAGATGTCCTTTTCTTTTTAATGAAGATTTTGGCAGTGTTTTTTTGGAACTACTAGCTATCACAACTACACATTCTGTACATTAAACAGGCCCCTGCATCATATTCGTTTTATGGAATAATCTGCATTTTACTAGCATGAAGAAAACCAGTGTAAATGCAACGGGCCACAGAGAAGCATCAGACTTTTAACAAGAATCTTGGCAAATGTTCTCATTTGCTCTGTTTGCCTTTCAGTTGCTCAGTTGCTGAACCAAAAATGTAAAAATACAGATATGTGACTCTGAATTATCTGACTGAGGAGTCAACACAGAAGAGGCAAAGAGGAAGTAAGGCTAACATAGAAGTGAAGAAAGAGTGCAGTATTTATGAGTACAGAAGAACCTGATGCAATTTAGAATCAGTAGGGTCTCACAACTCTTCTGGTTGGTAAACCCTGATTTCTTCACTATACAGGAGCAGGGAAGCTGGTGAATGGTATCTTAGGAGAAAAAGGTGCGCCACAGCTGGGACCTTAAACTCCCTGAAGAGAAAATTCTGACAGAATCATAACAGAATTATTTTTTATTCTGTCACAAAGAAATAGAGGCTATCTGTCCTAAAATACCCCTTGCTAACTGCTTCCTTGTCTGGAACAGAGTTCAGAAATCCACCATACTTTCTAAATGATATGTTGGTGTTTTTCCAGCCTTCTTCCCCATTAATAAACTCACCACTTCCAGGTCATATCTTCTGTTAGACATAGGCTGTAGTAAAGAAGCTATTTTTCAATTCAAGGCCAAACAAATTGCACTGAACAGCAGGTGAAGAAATGGCAGGTGTATAATTCAGAGGAGCTGTACTGGGGAAAGCCCCAAGTTAAAAGGGATGCTCCAAAACTGTATTTCTGCACATTATTCTGTGGAGAAGGTGCTCAGGTTTTCTTACAGATTTAAAGACATGGTTTCTGCTTCCTCTCACAACAAAAAGAGATTAAAGAACATTAATTATAATCAACCTGCCATCACGGAATTAGTTACCTAGGCATGTACATAGAATGTACATGCACATGACAATAGAAGCTTCACAGAGTACCCGGACAAAGATAAGAGAAGATCCCAGAAGACAATCGCATGTCTAAAGCAGTTGAATACCACAGCTCCTAGTGAAGGGTCTGCAGTAGTCTCTGAGAGGGTTTGGAGCACAAATGGAATCAGTCCAACCAGAGCTCATGAAATGAGGGTGGGTGTCCTGGGTTGCAGTATGGGGGTAGCCAATGGTATGTATTCTATTGTCATCTCCACAAGCTGTTGCGTTGTCGCCTACTCGTCCCGGCGTGCTCCCTCAGGGGGCTGTCTCTATTTAATGGGCTGTCAGGGGCCCATGCATTCATAGAGTTACATCGTCCCATTGTGAGATGCTTCACCCGGGGAGGGGGGGGGCGGCAAGCATTCCCACATGAGGGTGGGGAG
>NW_008671875.1:6499-27856 GCF_000695815.1 Acanthisitta chloris | reverse complement strand
TTCCAACCTGGTTGATTCTATGACCCTTAGATTCTTGGAGCTTTGTGTACTGAATCACTTAGGTGCAGGCAGTGTATGTTGCTTGGTGCAGCACAAAAGCATTTTAACCGATTAACATGCTCCAGTGTTTCTTTTAACCCCGTTGTTCTTTAGCTCTGGCCAGTTCTGTGATTTTGGCAGAAGAGAGGTGATAAATAAGCAGGTTTTTACAGCCAGGGCTGGTACGGATGTTCTGGGCTGGCTTAGAGAAGCTGCAAAGGAATTCAAACAGCCCTTCATTGATGCCCAGTGAGAGCAGCAGTTCCTCCAGACACAAACTTGGGTGCCTCATTCCCAGCCGGTCTGGATGCTCCTACATGTGCTGTAGGTGCTGACTGCATTGTAATGTCCTGTGGCAGGGCTGTCCCTGCTCTGGCATGGGCCATGGCACTCCCCAGGGACCATCCCCATCTGTGTCTGGCAGGAGGTTTATCAATAGTATTGATAAACTGACAGATTTAAATGGTAACAATATTTATTCAGTCAGTTGTGATTTGAGGCATCTACCACAGCAGGTGTAACTTGCCTCTGGCCTGGATCATTTCTGCAGAGCACAGTAAAGTGCTCAGACCCTGATCAGCCCTGTGCCTGCTGCTTTGGGAAAGGGAAAGGCACCAGCAAACCTTGTTGCTCTTTTTCCAGCAGATGTGGGAGAAATGATGTGACCTGGTACAGAAACTCTTTGGGGCTGACAGGTCATGCCACAGAACATGGGACAGCACACTGGAATTAGTTTAGGATTAGTAATCCAGATGATCTTTAAGATCTCTTCCAACCTGAGCTATTCCATGATTTTATATTTCACTTTGAAGTCCCTGAGAGCAGAATGGTACTAGCTGTTCCTACTAGGACATTAAATGTAATATATTTAATATGCCCTTGCTAGCATGCCATTAAATAATGATAAATAAAGGAGCTGAAAACAAAACCCAGACAAAAGATGGAGACTAATGTCTGATCATGTGGGGAAAAATGATTAAGTTCAGTTTCAAAATTAAATTCCAAGTAACATTTTCAGAATCTGTTGCTCCCAGCCCTCCTCCCTCTCCTTCCTGCACAGCAGCAGGGCTGAGGGTGCCAAGCTGGGCTTTAATGGGCTGCTTATGCAGGGGACAATGAGCAGCAGATGCCCATTGATAACCATAATGTTGATGCAGACACAGCATAGAAAATGTTTCCAAAGTTGCTGAAGAAGCAGGAAAAAAAAAAAGTATGTTTCTTCTTTGCAAGAGTTTTACCTTTTTATGGAGAACTGTGTATGGCTGAGGAGCTTCTCTGAAATGCCAGGAGCCTGAGCTGCTGCACAAACACAGCCCTGAATCAGGTGAAAATGAAGCTTTCTGCTACATTTCTGCAATAACCCACCCAAAGAGGAGCAGCAGCTAAACCTCACAATAACAATGGGCTAAATTCTCCAGCCTCACTGCTTTCCAGCTCTGTCGTTAGGAAAACACTAGATTGATGTTGTACCTAGTTTTATTTTTGCTGCTGGAACAGCCTTTGTCACAGAGAGGAGCCACAGGAATTTCAATAGCTCCTACACCCTGTGAAATATGTGGAGTGCTGCACTCAGCTGACCTTTTCAGAATTTTTCATTTCAATTGCCTGGTCACCCCAGTCCTCTGCAACAGGTTGGGCTCCCCTGTAATGGGAAGAGGAGGAGTGCAGTGGTCAACCATTCAAAATGCTGAATATTAAAAAGGTCAGCAGAGTATGGCATGGCACTGGGAAAATGAGACAATGCAATCCCAGGTACCTCATCGCAGGGACAAAAATTGTAGCAAGAAGAGAAAATGTCACAACACGAATCCATTTCCAGAAGGGAGAGGAGCGTGGTGTGTGCTGAGTCTGTCCGCGCTGCAGAGCTCAGGCTGTGCTCCTGCAGCCTGCCCAGACCTCAGGGGCTGCATGGCTGAAGGTTACAGGGATTTAGATTTTAGATTTTAGATTCATGGAATCACAGAATTCTGCGATGGTTTGGGTTGGAAGGACCTTAAAGCTCATCTCATTCCACCCCAACCCCACTATGGGCAGGGACACCTTCCACTAGCCCAGGGGACTCAGAGCCTGAGATTTCCTCACAAATTGTTTGTGCAAATGATGTTGTTGAATGGTCACAGAAACATGGAATCCCACAGTATTCTCTATTTCCTTATCCCTGTGTGTTGTGCTGTCCTGGGAACTTCCCTTCCCTACAGAGAAGAGGCAGAGGAGTTTGCAGGTTGGCCTTTTCCCATTTTCAGCAACAGTAGTGAATATAAAAATGATAACAAGAAGAAAAAACCCCACACCAGAGAATAAACAAATTCATAAATCTCGTCGGGGGGTGGAGTGGGGGAGAACAATTCTGAATGGTTATAAAATGTAATGTTTTACTGCAAACAAAGCAATAAAGGAAGAGGTTTTGCATTCTGAGCCACTGGTGCTGGGGGCTCGGTTGGCACAGCTCCTCCCATAGTACAGCTCAGGGACTGGTCCCCGTACAGCTGAGCTAGGAGTGGCTCCTTCGCTAGAGAAGGTGGCCAGACCCCAGGCAGACAGGACATTAATGCCTTTCTTGGTTTGCTTTCTTTTTCTCTTTGTCAGTATTCGGCAGCTCTTTATTTTCATTTCACAACATTTGAGAGCCCAAATGGTATTTATAAAATCTCCCTTGTAACGTTTGTGGAGCTGATTGTACCTGCACAAACACTATTTCAAGCGTTTCCAGTGCCATAAAGACATACATCAGTAAGTATTTATTTTGCCTTGGAGAGATAAGTCGGAGTATGATATACAGAGATCTGAGGTCTCTGACTGGGGGCGCCCTGGGTGGTGAGCATCAGCCCAGGGCTATGAGGAATTGCTGCTTTTAAAAATCCAACCCCCAGAATTAGCATAAATAAACTTCAATTGAAAGTAGGATTTCTTCCCACCTGAGGCAGGAAGAATTAACTTGCAGGAATCCTATCAATCAATGAAAATGCTTTTTCTTTTGCCTCCTCAGAGGAAAGAACAGCATTCCAGAGCAGTGAAAAGAAGCTGTCCCACCCATGGGGGGGGGTGTGGGGTGTGTTATTCATAGAACCAGAGAATCCCAGACTGGTTTGGGCTGGAAGGGACCCTAAAGCTCATCTTTTTCCATGCACCTTGAGTGGGAGTGGGTGACAACAAGCACCTGTTGGTGAGTGCAGCTGTGGAAATGAAGAGCAGCAGTTGCACTGCAGAGCAGGGCTGAACGGCAGAGCACGGCTCAGTGACATCCTGCACTGTCATCAGCAATAGGCAAACGCTGTGCTTGAGCCTCTAACACTCTTGCCAGTTTGAATGTCATGAAAATGGGACCTGTAATGCTCTTGGTCATGGCATTAAACAAGTCCAGCTTCAGAGAGGTGATTAGAGCAAGCAAAACCCAGCTCTTAAACATGTTGTGCCTGCCCTCACTTGCATGAACAGTACTTAGGAAGGGACAGACGTGCTGCCTGCTGGGGCTGTGCAGCAATGTGGGGAGAGAGGCACTTTCTGCTGTTCCAGCACACATTGGAGCAGTTTAGGTGCTTTTCTATTAAATCCACTCGCAGGGACCATGGGTTCCCCACCATGGTATTGGCAAGTACCATAAAATCCCCAATGCATTAAAATACTAACTGAGCAAGGACTTTGGCTCATCACCCACTGCCTCCTCTTCCCGAGGGATGCAGGATGCACCCTGCATGCTCTCCCCATGGGGCTCAGCACGGACATGCTCCTCACCTAAATCTCTTTGGTCTATTTAGGGGTTTATGGGACATAACCAACACTTCAGGCTCCATTTGCAAACTAATGTTCAGGAAATGCACGTCCCACTCTGCCAGGCTGAGTGAGGAGCCCTCCCACCAGGCAGAGCCAGTCTGGGAGGGGAATAGCACAGAGGGGGCTGAAATGAGTCTTGAGAAGAAAAACCAGAGAGGTTTAGACCCAAAATTAAATATATATAGGAGCTGAGTGTCCCTTTGCCCATTGTGTGTCCCACAGCCTGCTCCTTCCCTCTGTCTGTCACAGTAGAACATGTGGCATGTGCTGAGGTATGAGGATCTTCATTTATTCTTTACAGATCCTTTATTGATCCAGGTGCCGCTTGATACATTTAAATCCTGTTTTCCAGACTGATATTAGCCATGTACTGTTATTTCACAAACAATTGCATTAATGGCTCATCCTTCATTTCCTGTCATAGTGGTCTCAGTACTTATTTTCTCCATGGCAAATGTTACTTGGTGTTTCCTTTCTCTCCCAGCTATTTCTGATTGCTTTTTTAGTTTTCTAACTTTAAACTCCCATGTCATCAGCCACTGTTTATCTCTCCTGAGAGCACAGGTCAGTTCAAGCAGCTTTACACAACTGGAGGAGAGTAAGAAGAGCCAGAGCTGTCCTTGGGGAGGGAGGATGCCTGGGAGGAGGGAGCCAGGCAGACACAGAGGTGGGAGGGCTGCATGGGAGCTCCCTGAGGGGCTACCAGAGCATGGCTGTGGCTCACAGTCTCACACAGGAGAGGAGAGGTTTCCTAGTCCCCTGAGAAGACTTCAGATCAGGCCTTTTTAAACCAGTCCCCCACTTCTCTGCTGGGTGTTAATTATTGCAGCCTGCAACTCAGGAATTTTGTTCTCAGTCATATCCTAGTTTCATTCTTGGTACATCTGAATGGCAAATTATTCATTTGCTCTAATCACAGTGGGGTTAGGATCTTTGGTATGCAAGTGACAATATTAATTGCCTGGTGTGTGGTCTTCTGAAGAACAGAAGTTAGAAAGAACAATTCCACACACCAAGTCATTAGGAGAAAAGCTCAATTCATTATCTGGGTGTTATTATTACTAATGACATAGTAATAGACTCCATACTAACAATAAATATCTTTTTATCAGCTCAGTGTTTTACTTAATAGCCTTTTTAACTTGGAAGCAAGGGTTTGTGACACCCTGGGCTGACACACACTTGTGCTGCCCCTGGCTGGGAGCCCTCCAGAGAGAATCCTTGGTCCTGCAGGCACAGAGTTCTCAGGGGCATGCAGGGAGTTGGGCCCCGGGGGGCATTCTTGCCCATTTCAGTGTGGTTTGGCAGGTGCTGAGGGCCTAGGAGAAAGGGAGGCAAGACAGTCTAGCACAGGCTGGAGGGGCTGCCCTCCCAGTATCCCGTCCTCCTGTTCCTCTTGGGGAATGAGGACACACTCAGACATACCTGTGTCTTCAGGGAGAAACCTCATCCAGCCTTTGCTTCCATGTCTAGGAGCAAGACTTAGTGAATACATTCAAGGACAGGTTGGACAGAGCTTAGAGCAACCTGGTCTAGTGAGCCTGCCCAGGGCAGGGGATGGAACAAGATGAGCTTTAAGGTCCCTCCCAACCCAACCAGTCTGTGATGCTGTGAATACATTTCTTCATAAGCAAAGAAATCAAACCTCTCTTTAAAGCCCAGAGTGCCACTGCTGCATTGTCCCTTTGCAGCTGATCTCTCTTGAAGCTGCTGGTGGCTGCTGGTCTGAGCAGAGCCATGGGCTCTGACCATGTCTGGAAGAATCTCTGTCCCCAAAGCTGCTGAAAGGGACCAGCTCCCATTCTTGCAGAAGGGATAGGGCAATTCATAGCTCCAGTGCTTCTCCTTACCTACCCTGACAGTTTCCTATGTGAGAGGATGTGTACCAAGCTCTGGAAGGTGCAGTGCTCATGTTGTGAACACGAGGATTCACCAGAGCAGCTCATCAATCAAGAGGCATTTCTGGAGGGTGGCACAGCATCTCTCACCCTGAGACATCTGAGGCTCCCAGAAACAAGCTGCAAGTTCAGGCTTTTGAGTTAGGGTTTTTGTAATGACAAACCTGTTGCTCTCAGCACAGCTGCATTTATCTATAGGGATGTCATGGTTTAACCTCAGACAGCAGCCAAGAACCATGCAGCCACTCACACTCTCTCCTCCCCCCTCTTCCCCCCCAACCCGGAGGAATGGGGAGGAGGACAAATACAGTAAAATATGTAGGTTGAGATAAGAACAGTTTAATAATAATAAAGAGCAGAATGAGCCAAAATGCTAATGGATAATAAAAAGAACAAAATCAGTGATGCCCAATACAACTGCTCAGCACCCGCGGTCCGGCTCAACCCCGAACCTCCCCCCGGATCGGCCCTTCTGCTGATAGACTGGGCATGACGTGCCATGGTGGGGAATATCCCTTTGGCTAGCTCAGGTCACCTGTCCCAGCTATGCTCCCTCCCAGTTTCTTTTGTATCATCTCACTGGCAGAGCATAAGACTCAAGAAAGAATATATCATTGATTTAGGATAAACACAACTAAGCAAAATCAAAACATCAGTGTATTATCAACAGTATTATCACTCTGAATCCAAACACTGCACTACACTAGCTACTGAGAATATTAACTCCATCCTGGCTAAAACCAGGACACAGAGAAATCTACTCAGACACAGCCTACACCTGAAATCAAAGGCTGTACCAAACCCCCGCATGCTGTGCCAGCTAAGGGTGCTGTGCAGAGACAGAGCTGTTAACAGAAACCAAATTTTCAGGCCTATCTATGAGAAAGCTCTTCTGGACTGACCCTGAACTCTGCACTACCAAAGGGACTTGAAAATACCGGGCATGAAGCAGAATTTTGGGGTTTTTTTTGTACTGGACGTGGTTTTCCCCCAGGGAAAAGGGCTGCCCCCCACTCCAGACCACCTCACAAAGCAAGGAAGGGGCAGAGGACAGGACAGGCTGCTTTGGAGAACTGCACTTCTCCTTGCCAAATGATGCTGTTCTCAAGGGATCTGCACACCAGATCCTGGTAGAGCCTCCAAACTGCTCCACGGCTCTGCACTCCTGCATTAAAAGGAGAGGGAGGACAGAAGCACTGCTAAGGTGGGGGAAGAGAGTGAGGTCTGTTTATTTCCACTGGCAATAAATGAGTTTCTCTCCCATCTGGCTTTTAGACATGTTTAATGTGGTGACAGCCTCTGGTGTTGGTCTGTCAGCAGGGCTCCCACCTGTGCCCAGGAGAGCAGGCAGTGGGGCAGCATCCTGCTGCTGAGGGCACTGATGGAGAGCACACAGCAGGATTCCAAACCACTGTCCCCATCTCACAGGAGATCTGCTCTTGGAAAACCAGTAGTAAGAGATATTTCAGCCCTGTATCCTTTAATTTCCAGCCACAGGTGTACCAAGACAATTCTGGTGGTGCAGTGGAATACAAAATGATTTATTAATGTCAGGAGAATCTGCACCATTGGATATATCCCAAAGCAAGTTTGGAGCTATTGGCAGGGTCATTACCAGCTGCTCTATTAGCAAGGCTTGGAAAATAGATATTTTAACTTTAATTGAATTTTGTATAAGTTGCAACCTGGCCTTTAACAGAGAGGCATCATTTGAATTTATCACAGACCCAGGCACTGGCTCTAGGCTCTTGGATTTCATCTCCAGTGCTGCTGAAGACATTTTGCTCCAATTGCATTCTAGCTTTGAATGCAGAGGCCTTAACTAGAAAATCAGCAGTTTTGCTCTGGTGTTTTCTAATTTAGCTGAACAGGGAATTTTTGCCCAGCAGGGAACAGAGGTCTGACATGTTTTGCTTGAAGTGGTTCAAGTGGTCCAGCTTCTCAATGGGTTGAATTGGCTGTTTGACATCTGGTGCAGGAGCTTCCCTCCCTCTGGCTGGTGCTACCTGGCCCCTGGATCTGGGATGGATCCTCACTGTGCATCAGCATCTGCTCCTGCTCCACTCAGCCCTGGGTTTCTCCACAGCATTGCTCAGTGCCCTCTCAAGCCAAAGGAGTAGAAAGGCTGGATTCAAGCTGAAATCCCCTGGGAATTACAGGGGCTGACTATGCATTTTAGTAACAAAATTATGCCATAGAAAAGCAAGTTAATATTTTAAATATAGTGGAACTGTTTGTAATTTGTTTGTTTAGAAAACAAATACCTACTTGGTGTGACATTACATTGTTGAATTACTTATTTACAGCTCCAATCCCTGTGCTGTTCATTCTGGCTGCTGTTACAGACATCGAATTAATGTTCATTTATTCTCCACTTAGCTAGTGGAGATTGCATTATGACTTCATCAATTGGCTTTTGGGTTGGTGTTTTTTTTAAAGAAACTTATTTCAATCCAGTTCCTTATGTCATGTTCCAGATAAATGAAAGCCAAGGCCCCTCATATTGCAGGTGCAATCTGTAATGCCTTAAACAATCAAGCTAAACATGTCAGAGGATTTTTTAATACGCTGCACTGATGAAGCAAGAGTATTAAATTTATTCAACCATGAAGAAGGCTTTGATTATTGTACACCTCAGCTGTGCTGGTATGTGTTGACCATGAGAAAAAAAAACCAGGAGAAAATGAAATGTGATTAGCTCCTGATAGGCTGAAATTCCTTTAATACATGTGACAGGGAGGGAATTCACATTAACAGCTTCCACCAAGAACTTGTTTTTTTTTTATATCTACTCCACCACACAATGACTCAGTGTCTCCAAAGGGTGATAAGGCTCTTATCAATACCTGAATGTAACAGGTGGGGAGGCACAGTTATTGTTGCTTTATTGCTTGCACTGTGCACTGCTCACTACCCTGGAAATTCTCCCCCCAGTTCCACTCCAGAAAACAGGAGGGCTGGTTGCTTTGAGGCATGCGTTTATCAGTAGGTTTGATTGTGCAGATTTGGAAAATTGATTGAGTTACAAGATTTTAAAAGCCTATTTTTAAGAATTTAGTCTTAAAAAAGCCGCAATGCATTGAGTGAGACACGATTGTAATATGCAGAAGGCATTGTCAGGAACTGGAAAAATGCTGAGAAAGTTTAAAAGCTAATTATTAATCACCTGCCTTGGGCAGCACCACAGGATTCATCTCCTCAAGGCCCAGGTGGCACTGGATTTGCAGAGCTGCAAGTGAATGTTTGTCTGGATGAGTTTCAGGGAAGGCTGTGGTGCTCACATGCAGTGCTGATGCTTACAACTGAGTTATTACAACTCTGGGTTTCACTTCCCTGCTGCCTCTGCCGTTGTTTCCCACATGCTCAGTGTCAGTGAGGGAGCAGAGGAGTTTTAGCAGAATTCACAAGGAGGTGAGAAATCGAGTTTCAAATCTTCAGCATTGTTAATTTGTGTGTATGTTGCTTCTGGGGGGAGCAACGGTGTGATCACAGGGGAAATGTGGAACCAGAAGGGAAAATCAAATTGCCATAGCAGGCACCATGCTGCTGTCTTGTCTGTCTGTCTGTCTGTCTGCCCGGGGAGGGCATAGCTGCCCCTACTGCCCCTGCTCTTCCCCATGGTACTGGCACAGGGGCACCATGGCCATGTGTATCATGGAATTCCTGACTGGTTTGGGTTGGAAGGACCTTAAAGCTCATGTCATTCCATTCCCTGCCATAGGCAGGGACACCCCGGTTTCTCCAAGCCCCATCCAACCTGGCCTGGAACACTCCTAGGGATGGAGCAGCCACAGCTGCTCTGGGCAACCTGTGCCAGTGCCTCAGCACCCTCACAGGGAAGAATTTATTCCCAATATCCCATCTAACCTTGCCCTCCTTTAGCTTAAAGCCGTTCCTCGCTGTCCTGGCACTACATGACCTTGTAAATATTCTCTATGTAAAAATATGGAAGTTCAGCTGGAGGGGTGCCAAGTTTATGGAAATCCTGGAACATTGAGCCTGCTGCTCCCTCTGATCCCCATGTGTGACAGATGAGAGCTTGAGAGCTCGAGTATTTTAGTGGCACTTGTGCTGAAGATGATAAATGCAGACTTCATCCAGAAACTTCCAGGTTCACCTTTTTTATTTGAAGAGGGACCTACATATGGTTAAAACGATAACATTAATAATCCTTCACTGCAAGAAAGCTTGATACACATAGCATAAATCCTCGTGCATCAGATGTGGCTTCTGGTAGACAGAGAGTGTTGCTTGTGCCATCAATATTTGGGCTGAAGATTGAAGTCCAAGTGAGGTATTTTCCTTTGGAAAGCAGTGTGCTCCAGAGCTGTTTTTCCACTTGCACCCTGCTGATGACTGCAGGTACCATCAGCCCTGTCTCAGGAACAGAGCAGCCTGTGAAAGCTGTGTCACAGGCTTCAGCACTGTGGGGATGAAGTGTGGCACAAGCTGCTCTTGGCAGCACTTGAGTCCATGAGGAATTAGGAGGAGCTGAGATGTCACCAATGACAGTTCCTCCCGTTTGTGCCTCTGCACATGAGAGATGTGGTCCATGGAGAGCAGGAGAGAAGGGAGTTTTTCAGGACTGACTGCCAGTGTTTTATTTTCCCACAACAAAATCTTTCTTCCTTGTGTTTGTGAGGATGTCATTTAGGGTTTAATGAGGCTGCTGACCCCAGCACAGGGACAGCCAGCACTCCTTTTCTCACACCTGCCTCTGGCTCACACTGTATGTGGTGTTAATCCCATCTGCAGTTCATGGCTACTTTAGCTTCTTTTCTGAGCCTTGAGCAGGGGCGGAGAGAGACATGGGAGCAGAATCTTCCAGCCCTGGTGCTGTGGTGTCCTGTACCATCCCACCCTGGTCTCCCCTAGGCTGGGAGATACATTCAGGGAAGCCTGTAGGAACAATCCTGGCACAGCAAAGCATCCCTCTCACAGCTGGGAACGAGATATTTGGCCTTTACTACACGAGAGACTTTTTTATCTCCCAATTTCTTACAAAAATTATGAGTATTGAGGTGGAAAAACATGGCACCACCCATGACAAGCCCAAATGGAAGCTAAGTCATTACTAAACATGTGAAATACATTCAGGGTACTGGAGGGACCCAGGAAAAGACAAAACATGCTGAGCATCAGACAGAAAAGTGAACAGATGCTGGAAGTACAGCCTTGATGGAAGCCTCAGAGGTCTCTGTGCTCCCTGAGCTCAGTGCTGGCTGAAAGGGGGCTGCAGTTGCAAGCAAATCAATGTGCTCCTGTTATTTGGTTTCTCCTGTGTTCATGGAAACAAAAATTGAGTTAAGAAATACCTGACTTCACTATCAGTGTTTGTTCCTGACAGAGCCCCAGGGAGGGCTCACGGCTTTGGCCTCACTGTTCAGCGCACTGAAACATTCCACAGCCTGTCTGCTCCTTCCCCTCCTCACTCAGACACTGCATACCAGGTGAACAATAGGAGTCTTGGATTTCCACAGCTCTTCATGAGGTCCTTCCTCTTTTACAAAGGGTTTTTAAGTGAGGAAGAGCATCATTGTTAGTGACATGATGAAGGCAAAAGCAGATGCAAAAGAAATAGAAACCATAAGCATGGAAATATCCATAGTGGTTCCCACCCAGCTCCTCTGGCTTGGGACCTGCAGAGGGGAGGAGAGCAGAGCTGGAGGTGCTGCCATGGCATGGACTCCCCATGCACCAGGAACCTGTAGCACCAAGGCCTTGTGTCTCCTTGGCAAACACATCTAATTTCTTTTCTCTAAATGGTTTAATTGCTCCTGGAGATCTTACAGCCTGATGGCCTCCTCCCTGCTCTGTGCCTGGGAGTTCTACTGTGGCCTCTGACCACTTTGCTCTCCCTCTTCTAGATATCCAAATGAAAAAAATATTTTTTTTTAATCTCCTGATTTAATTCAGGTTTTTTTACAACTCCACTTAAGGCTTTGTCTTCAGGTTTGTTACAACGTGAAAGGAAGCAGAGATGGATCTGATGAGATGGTTGTGGGGGGTTAACTCTTTGACAATTACTTAAACAAGAGCTTTGAATGAAAGCTTTGCAGAGGGTCACTGTGTAGAGCTGGGTGGCTGTGGTGGTCAGGAGAGGGACCCTGGCCAGGGAGGACACAGCTTCATTTGCTTCACATGCAGAGCCCTGACTGTTGGGAGCTCTCCCCTTGGGCAGAGTTAAAGTGCATCACACAACAAGGGAAAAAACAGGTGAGAAGAAGATCAACAGGAAGCAGCCTCCAAGCAAAGGCTCAGGGACCATCATGATGCTGTTCCCTATGGAGCAATTCTTGAACTTGCAGTAGAACAACATGAAGCTCTTGATTCATGAGAAAGAAACCTCTCTGACATTTTTGCCCAGTGCAAAGGTAATTAAAGTGGGATGAAGCCAGGATGGCTGTTTTGGAAAGCCTCCCAGTGCCAGGGAAAGGTTTGTGCAGTCAGTATCCTCTGGGTGAGCGGTGGCTGTGCCCCTGAAGCCCCCTTGGAATTGACATCAACATCAATGTGCCGAGCAGGCTCTGGATCTCATGGCAGCTCTAAAGAACCCTGTTAATATTTCAGCCAGAGATGAAAACACGAGACACTCACAGTGTCAGGGAAGAATATTTGCTGATTGAGAGGCAGGAAGCTTCTTTAGAAACTACGGGGGACATCATTTGCAACTCGCTCCCGAGAAGAGAGAAGTCCCATGACAGATTTCAAATCTTTGGCACAGCTTTATAACTTTATCAAAGAGAAGCATCAAAGCAAGAACTTTGTTCTGGGGGAAAAAAAAAAGGCAGAAAAAATAATCTATAGAAACCACAACAAAATATAAGATCAGGGTAATCATGTTGTGCCATCAAAAAGTGCCATTTCTGTGCCTTTTGTGATGTTTTCGTCGTGACAGTTGGGTCTCAATGGCACAGTGAAAATAACTTGCTTGTCTTGTGATTGACAGGAAATTTAAATGCTTGCAAGCAAACGCCAGCAGGAAACAATCTCAGCCCACATATTGCACACCTTAACATGATATTGGATGTAACCAGCCTCTTTGGGAGTTAATGGGTAATTGGACCCATATGGCACCCAAAAAAGTGCAAATTTGGGTTTTCAGTGTATGGAGAAGTCACCTGGGAAACTGTCTACATTTAGTTACTTAACAATATTCAATGCTATTGCCAAGACAAGAAAAAGCCCTAAGATGGAAACTTGAGATCTTGAGATAACGTAGGCCAAGAAATGCAGCAAGGGAGAATCTAATTGCAGCAGCTTCTTCTCACATTGACCTCATCATCACAACAAAACCAAATATCAACTATTTTCTGTAAAAACAGCATTGAACACTCCAGAGATGAGCACTATTAAGTGTTGCTCTTTTAGCCCTTTTTTTCCTCTATCTACATGTTTGCTTAAAAGCCTTATAAATATTTTTCTCCTCCTTTTTTCTTTATTTGTTTCTTTGCAATCCCTTTTCCATCAGTGTATGGCTGGGTGGATTGTCAGTGAAGGAGCAAGTGCGTCTTGGATACTGATGGGAGTTCTCCTGGAAATGTTTGGTGCCATGAAGCCAGCAAAACTGACAGCTGGGCAGCTCTTTCTGCCTCAGTCACAGAATCATAGAACCATATAATTTAGGGGTTGAAACTGACCTTACAGATCATCTAGTCCCAACCCTCCCTGCCATGGGGAGGGACACCTCCTCACTAGATCAAGTTTCTCAAGGCTTCAAGGGTCACTCAAGGGTCAGTAGCTCCAAGAAGACATTTGAGAACTAGGAATGTCTGCTTGGTAAGCAGCATGTGACTCCAGTTCTGTGTGAAGAGCATTGCTGGACCAGCAAGGACCAAGCTGATGGTCTTCAAACTCCAACACAGGGCTTGCTTCAAAGCCAAGGGCAATGCTGCTGTTGGGATCACAAGAAGGTAGGGCCAGACGTTATGCTTCATTTCCTTCACACAAGAAGGAAAGCAGAAAGGAATGAAGCTGAAGTCCATAACTGTTGGCTAGTTAACAACCCCAAGCTTGGCACTGACTCCTGTGACACCCCTGAAGTAACAGCAGAGAAAGGACATGGCAACAGAGAGTGTGCACTTACCCTGATTTCCTAAAAACTCATAGAATCTTTGGGGCTGGAAAAGCCCTCTGAGAGTTCAACCATTTTCCAGCACTGCCAAACCCACTGCTAACCCACAGCCCCAGGTGCCATACATTTCTTGTTCCCTACCAGGCAGCATCCTTGCCCTCTGCACCTCAGGTAAGGTTACTTCTCATGAAGGTGTCTCGTGCCGTTCTCTCCTCACTGCTGGCACTGAAGTGTTTTCTGCAGCTGTATCCTCTGTTTGCAAAGTCACATAACCTTGACAACAAGGTAAAGAAGGAATTTATTTAGTTTGCTCTGAGACAGCTCTGTCCAGGCACAGCTGCCCCAATTTGAATTGATTAGACTGCAATTTCCCTTGACTTCTCCAGCAAATATGATGCAGTGCTGCACCTCCAGCACCTAAGCAGGAACCCGCTCCAAAGGCCACTCTGATTTTTCCACACATTCTTTTTGTGCATGTGTGTGGGTATTTCACTCTTCTCTCTCAGCCCGCTGCAATAAGCCAGTGTTTCTTAACAAGAGCCATTCTCAGTCTCAGACCTAATAAAAAGTCTGTATGACACTGGAGGCTGTTGGCCTTTCCTTTTCTGTGATGTGAATGTTATTGTTCTGCAGCTAAAGCAGACAGAAAGAGCTTTTGCCCATGCTTTAGTCACAGTCTGTCACTAATGAGAGGCTTGTGCCAGCACACACAAACACATATCAAAACATACACAAGAAAACAATGATTTTCCTCTCCTTCGGAGACCCACACAGGACCCCACAGATGCACATCATTAACTCCAGCCTCAAAAGAGCATTTGGCTACTCCTGGAGCTGGAAAGGAACATCTGGCTCCACTTCTCTACAGCACAGCATTGGCACAGGCTGTCCAGGGCAGTGATGGAGTCACCATCCCTGGAAGGGTTAAAAAAATGTGTGGATATGGCAGTTGATGACATGGTTTAGTGGTGACCATGGTGGTGATGATGGGTTGATGGTTGGACTTCATGATCTGATTCCATGATTGTGCCCACACAGAAGTGCCTAGCGAAGCCTCCTGGCCCTGGCACCACACAGAGGTTATTTCTCAGTGACTCTTTGGTAAGCAAACACGTGGTGACCTGGAAGTGCTGCAGCCAGTGGTGATGTTGAACTGCCCAGCATTGTGTGACAGCTGTCCTACAGGCTCTTCATTACACCTGTCACCTGAACCTTGAGCATTTGGCAATGCATGAGGGTTGTCTCAGGACACACATGGATTGCTGTTCCATATACACCTGTGTGGGAGTGCAAAACTGAAGGGATCTGAGGCATCCCATGTGGAAAAGATGCTGCATGGAACACCTTCCATAAATAATGTTGGGTTTCCTTTAAAGTGACAGCAGCACAAGTGTTTAATACACACACACACGTTATTGGGAGGGTTTGCTGTTCACACGCAGCTCTGATGTATATGCCAGGAGCTGCTGATGTTAAAAAAACCTGCATCTTGTTTCTCCTTCTGTCAGGGCCCAGTTTTAGACAGAATTCTAACAAATCATGTCATTACTCATTTATTTTAGCAGATAATTTTAGAGGTCACTGAATTCTTTGCAAAGCTGCTACTATCTAACAGGACTAATTAAGAGATTTCAGATCTGAAAAGTGTTCAGACATGTTACAAGACCAACTCTGAGTTAGCACATGATTTCATGGAGAATTTCCTTCTCTTTTTTCAGTACTCAAGGGCAACTCCTCTGCAGAGATGCCTTCCCCCAGTGCTGGGAAAAGGCAAATGTGGGTTCGTTGCAAAGTGGTGTGTGTGTGTGTGTGTGTGTGTGTCTAAATTCCTGCCTTGATGGACAGGACAGGAGTTAATTAGGACGGTAATGCTCCCTCATTCCTTCTGCCTGTGAGGAGAAGCCCAGCCCCCTGGATAGGTGTCACTTACTCTGCTCTGTGTGGCCAGGAGTGATGACAGATATTGGGCTCTGTTTGTGCCCCATCCACAGCTCATTCGGAGGATTTGGGCACTTCAAAGCTTTCTGTTGATTATTTTCCCCATGTTAGTTACATTTGAAAGTCAAATGATTTTCCAGTGAAAAATTCTATTGTCATTTAAATCAGGCCCCTTTTGAAACATCAAATAAAGTTCAATAAAGTTTTGGTTTTAAAACCCTGAAATCAAGTATTTCAGTCGAGTGACACATTTCGCTTCGGCAGTTTGAAAGGGTTGGTTTTGATCTTCCATTCCAAAGAGCTTGTCCAAGTGAAGCCATTAGTGCTTACACTCACAAAAATTAACTTTTGAAGATTACCATCATGACAACATTTCAATTTCATTAACACTAAATATTTTTACTTATTCAAAATGACTTTAAAATGCGTTAGAAATTTTTATTCCTTTTAGTTCCAATTTGAAGATGGAAAATTAATGCATGGGAATAGACAACACAGATCCTGCACAGATACGGGGGAATTACCGTTTGTTAAGCCCAATACAAATTTGGTTTAAAGTCAGGGATGATTCAAAACATTATAGTGTTAATTAGAGTAAAACATGGGGACCAAAACAGCTCAAATAATTCAACTTACAATATCACTAAAACCATTAGGCTGATGATAAGTGGGGAACCCAATGGGCACTGAGCAGGCACAGGGAAAGGATGTTATTTAACTTTGAATAAATGGTTGTAGGAAAGGTCATTTCTGCTAGGACATTGCCTGTGCCCAGGGGTGAACTGCTGGATCTTCACCAAAGAGGCACCTGCAGGAGGTCAGAACTGTGACAGAGGGACAGAGATGCTCTGCTGCCCTGTGGATGCTAGGGCAGGGACCCTGCACCATGAGGATGGAGCTGAGTACAGCCAGGAAATAGGAATAACAGACCCTCATATCTACTTGAAGCTGGAATGAACAAAGAAGGTGAAGCAGCCTGGAATGAGTAAAGTCCTTTTGTCAATCCATATGTGCAGATCCAAAAGCCAAACCCTCCTGTTCCTTCCATTTCTGCACTGCAGTCTGCAAACTTCATTTAAACAAGTGTTTCCAAGAAATTTCGTAGTGGGAAGGGATATTCCTCTGACTAATGTGATGATGCTGACAGTGTCTGAAACCAGTCAAATGTTGCTTTGGTCTTTACTGAATCAATCCCTCTCAAATCTGGTCCCCAGTGCAGGGCTCAGCCTGTCCAACAGCTTTCCCAGGTCTGCTCAGTGAGGGCTCTGCGCTCTCCCTAAGCCCAGTGTTGTAAGAGAGGTTCTGTTTGCCCCCAGGGAGCACGTCTGGCAGCACAGTGCACAGTTATCTTGGGGTAGTGAGATATTCCCAGCAATACAGTACACACAATGTTGCTTTAATTTGATCTTCAAAATCTTGCGAATGATAAAGAATTGTTTTTCAGTATTATGCCTCATGTCTTTAAACAAAGGTTCCTAGGATATACATTGTTCAGGGCCTGTGGACTTTGCTGTTCAGGTGGTCTCAAAGAGTTATTGACCAGGATGGGCTGCAAAATTTCTGTCAAAGGGTTTTTTATGAAGGGACCAGCTCCTGTAAATGAAACAGCAAAAAATTATTATTAGTCTGAAACACGTTACAACATTCTTGTTTGAAAAGACAGCAAAGTTTACTCAGGAATGTTTTTTTTTCTAGTGGAAATGTTAATAATGATTTTTTATTTCCCTTTTTTTCAGAATCCCCTTTTCCCTCCAAGGGGAATGCAGTCCCTTCAATGAATGTTCTGCTCCTGTTAAATACATTTCAGGAGCAGGATGTGCACATGGAACGCTCCTCTGCACTTATAAGTGGAATTTATTATACCCAAGGACAGGCAGAAGTTTCCCAAGTGCTACAACTGGTAACTTCAATCCCTGATTTTCCATATTTCAATGCACATCCTTGTGTGCCTGGTACAAAGGGCGACAGGTTGGTGTAACTGGTTTGTGCAACTGCAGGAGGATGATATGCATGTGCACAAAACAGGGTTTGAGGGGGGTGAACAGACTGTGGTACTGTGAGGCACAACTGCAGGAGGCCGTGGCTCCCCATCATCTACCCAGGAGCTGCTCCAGCACCAGGCTCACAGAAGTCCTGTCAGAGCCAGGCTGCTACTGAAAATTGATCCCCAGCTTTCCATTAAGGCATTTGTGTCACTATGGAGCATCCTAACATAATTAGTGCCTTGAACTTTGAGTTCTCAGAACCTCATTGATAGGGGAAAACGTGTCCTCAGAGTCTGCAGAGCACAAATCACACCTGGCATCAGTTTATGAGCTAACCTCAAAGTGCTGTGTAAGGAGTGAAAGTGACACATCTGGGCTGAGGGGTGGGGAAGAGCAGAGATTTGGGTGGCAGAGGCAGTGCCTGACCTCCTCCCATTCCCACTGTGCTGGGACAGTCTGTGTCTCCTGCAGAGATGGAGAAGCTGGAGGTCCAGGCCTCCCTCACTGCTTTTTATATCCAGCTGGTTTGAAAAGTATGTTTGTCTAAAACACACAGCAGTGTCCTGGAGGTACTTCGAAAAGCGATAGCTGACTGAGCTCTCAGACAGCCTGAAATGGTGATGCATGGTCTGTTACCACTCGTCCCCATGGATAAGGCACTGCAGAGGCCTTAAGATGCTGATGGTCCCATAAATGCCTACAAAGGCTGTGGAGCAAGTCAGGTTGGTGAGGAGAGCTGCGCAAAAGGCAGCAGGAGCATCATCATTTCCCGGGTGTTTTATTCCAGGATGCAGCTGACTGTGCACAACTGACGGGAAACCGAGGGTGAGAAAGGCAGTGTCTGTCTCTGCATCCCACAGAATCCTCCTGCTCTTGTCCTGGGCAGCTTCCAAGAAAAATAATCCCTTCAATGCCTCGTCTAGTGTACCTTGGCTCCACCATCAGCATTGCAATTTACTGGCTCTCAGTGCCCTGCCTGCATTTCCCCGGGGCGATGCTGTTCCTAACACCTCTGCCGGCAGGAGCCGACAGGAGCTCTGACCCTGTGACTTTCTCTGCTGCCTAATTCATGGCACATTATCACAACCGTTTCAGCACTACATCTGCAAATCAACCTTTGCTCACTTTTGTTTTCTGCTCCTTACTAATTCAGCAAGAACAAAGAGCCCTCTAGTCAACAGCCTATTGACAAAAGATAAACTGCATAATATTCTGTCTTTTAACATTATTCAGAAGATCCTTTCTAGACATCTCGGGTGGTGCCTTACTGCTGCTATGGAGCACGAGGCAGGTGCACAGGGTTCACCATCTCAAAGGCTCAGGTGAGGGCACAACTGGTACTCCCTGCCCTGATGGATCCATAAACCACTTGTTTCCTTCAAACACCTGTGACTGATGTCAAGAGATAATTCTCCCCTTATCCTTTAAATCCTTCTACCTACAGAAAGTGACAGTTGCTGATGTGAAATGACAACCTGAGCCAATCAGTGAGCGCTGCAGCCTGTCAGCTGGGATAACTGGAGGGCTCGGAAGGTTTAATTTCAATTTTAAATGATTTTATATGGGAACCCCGTGAGTGATAGGGTCATAACAACAGCTGACAAATATGACCGCATCACTTCATGTTTGCTTCCCGTTAACTAACTCTTTGCCTTTCTTCCTTTTAATGTCACATACACGACTGGAGTCATGTTGCAGTTTAGATCTTCCAGTTTCCCGTGGAAGAGGTGGTCGTGATGTTTCCCTTCCCTTGTTCCCAGAGCAACAAACCCAGAGGGTCACCAGCTGACACTGCTCTCTGCAAACTGTAACTCACTGACTTGATTTAAGCTGTGAGGAAACAGATAAGCATGATCACCCATAGCAATGCCAAGCACATCCGGAATGCTGTGCAGCTGGAATTACCAGAGGATGGAAGTGCACCAGGCTGGTTAACCTCATCATAAATTCTGTATCTTTTGAAGTTCTCTGAAGCAGAATTTTATGATATCCTGTTCAGGCAGATAGAGGTGCTGCTGGAAATCAGTAAGTGCCAGTGCAGCAGCCGTTTTGGTCCTGGCTAAGCAGCTCAGCCCTGCTGTGCTGGGGTCCCTGCAGCTGAAGGGTGAGGGTCAGCAGGACCCTCAGCCAGCATGGCCTGGAGCCCTGCTTCCATCAGCCACGGGTCCTCCTGTGCCCTCCCTGCCTGCAGTCACCTCTGGCTGCAGGAAACTGGAGAAAGGCACACCCCAGCGTAGGTTGCTGTTCTCAGCCAGTGCTGCTATGGAAAGGGTTGCATTTGGTGGGGATTATTTGTAAATTTTGTACAGCCACCAAAAAAATTTCCAAGATCAAAGTCTTGCTGTTCCTGCTCTCTGACAGTTTCTGCTCTTTGCCTCTAGTAGGGGAAACCTCCAGGTTTTATAGAATCACAGAATCCCAGACTGGTTTGGTTTGAAAGAGGACTTAAAGCTCATCTTGTTCCATCCCCTTGCATGGGCAGGGACACCTTCCACTAGCCCAGGTTGCTCCAAGTCCTGTCCAACCTGGCCTGGAATACTTCCAGGTATGGAGCAGCCACAGCTATCTGGTTTCTTCCATTTTCCAAGAGAAGGATTTTAGTTATACAGGAATCTGAGCTCAGGAGCTATGGAAATGAGCAGCATTTGAGCCTTCACCATATTTCCTTTCTTCAGAGAACCCATCCCTTTATTTTTCACTCATGATTCCTTAGCTAACATGAAGTTAATTGTGAGTGGAAAATGATTGAGCCTGTGAATTGTGAGGCTGTTCTCTCTTCACAATGTAGCAGCTACTGCTCTGACTAGATTGCTCTCACTTTTCATTGCTGAACAACTTTAAGCTTAAAAATAATTTAGAAGTGAACAATATTTGTGCTGAGAGACTTTCCTGCACACTAGTGAATACCTGTATGAAAGATAAACCTGCTCTTACTCACACCTCAGGCTTTGTGTCCAGAGAAGGGCAATGAAGCTGGTTTTATTTCTTGAAAAGCAATCATAGAGAAAACACAGGGTCAGAATCACTGAGATTGGAAAAGGCTTCCAAGACCACCAAGTCCAAACTGTGACCCATCACCACCTTGTCACCAGACCAGAGCACTGATTGCCACATCCAGTTGTTCCTTGAACACCTTCAGGGGTGGTGACTCCACCACCTCCCTGGGCAGCACATTCCAATGCCTGACAGCCCTTGCCATGGAGAAATTCTTACTGATGTCCAACCTAAACTTTCTCTGGCTCAATTGAGGTGTTTCTTGTGCTGTCCTTTGTGTCCTGGGAGCAGAGCCTGACCCCATGTGGCTGTACATCCTGTCAGGGAGTTGGAGAGAGCAGAAGGTTCCCCCTTAGCCTCTTTTTCTCCAGGCTGGGCACCCACAGCTCCCTCAGCTGCTTCTTGTGCTCCAGCCCCTTCCCAGCTCCATTCCCATCTCTGGACACACTCCAGTGCTTCCACTTGGTGCTTTTTGGCACAAATACCCCTTAAAATGCAAGTTATTAAACACTGCTGTTTGTCCTGCTAGGAGTGAGAGTCCTTGTGAGAATTTGTGAGTTTTTTCTTAGTGAACCTCTGGAAAATGAGTCTATACAGCTCTTCAGTGTGTCTGAAGGTCAGATTTGCAAGGCGGTGCTGATTCAAACCACATCATGGA
>NW_008671875.1:0-6461 GCF_000695815.1 Acanthisitta chloris | reverse complement strand
AAAGAGCAGGGACACTGCTTCCCACCACAGACAGGGAAGTAGATACACCATGTGAACAAGCACCTGTCTCTCCACCTCCAGGAATTTGAAGCAGCATCCTGAACTCTTTTGTTCTGCAGCCCCCAGAGCCTGGCAGCTGTGACTAGAGGATTCCCATCAGACAACAAATTGTGCCAAGGATGACAGCACAACTTCCCAGGCAAATTAGCAGCTAATCCCAGCCTGGACCAACATACAGAGAAATTAAAACATACATTTCCAAGTAATAAGAAAAATAATAATAATACCACAACAACCCCCTTTAGTTTAAATCCATTTATAGATAAGGTAATAAGTGAAGAAGCTCATTAAAAATCAAATAGTAGCCAATTATTTGGATAATTCCAATTAAATATGTTTTCACATAAAATCTTAGCTCTGATCCAAAACAATCTCTAGTTTTTTTCTGGAGTGCCAACCCACAGTTGCTTCTGTGCCATCATTTGCTTCATTGCAAATTAAAGAAAACCTATCAAAGATGGCTATTAATACCTCTAGTTGGAGTTCCCTGCTGGAATCTGTCTCCAGAGCCTGGAGGTGCCCACGTGCTGCTGAAAGGAGTGATTGCTGCTCATCCAAACTTACTTGCCTGATTCTGAACACTCAGCAAGAAGGGGACAGCAGTGAGAAACTACAGCAGTGCAGGATCCACCAGGGGCTGAAGAACCCAGGAGTGGGCAGGACAGACATGTGGGACAGGACAGACACGCATGGGGAAGGACGAACACGTGGTCAGGACAGACACACATGTCACCGGCGTATGCTGTGCCTGGGACCACCATAGTGCTCTTTGCAAACAGCTGGACTGGACTGGGACCAACACTGTGCTCTCAGCAAACACCCTAAAGGCTGAAAATATTTTCTCAGCTCCTGGGGAGACTCTTAAAACTCTTCTCTCTGTGGGGCTGAAGTGCAGGGTGGGCACTGCCTGCCTGAGCAGATCTGCAGCTGCTGCAGCGTGGATTGTCAGGAATTGTCCTAAAACACTTTGCTTAGGAAAACTAATAGCTTGTCTTTTAAGTCCTGCTTCTAGAGCTTGCACAGCTGCAATTGAAATGATAATTTTCAGGATTTAAATACAGCAGAGAAACAGCAACGACGTTATCAAACTCTAAGCAAAGAGCACGTGTTTTGCTTCAACCTTTGGAGTGAAAATTATTTTCATGTTAAAAAAAAATCAAAGAGCTGTTACTGTTTTCCTGGGTTTTTAAAGAAGTAATGAGCAGTAAACTCCAGCAATTATTCCCGTAAGTTATTAAATGTCACTGTAAAACAACTGCAGACTATGAAAGGGAAGAGACATCTATTCATGGAGAAACTTTGGGCTGATTTCACACTCACTGCATTCGCCTTCCATGAGATGCCTGGATAATTTTATGCACAGAATCTCCAATAAAAGCAGAGTCTTCTTGATATCCATTTGACTACGAGTTTAATTGAAAAGCTTTAATACCATCTTGTGTGTTAATTCAAGCAGCAAAACCCCCTTTCATGCTCCTAAATGATACAAAATCAGATCTATTATCACATTTCAGATATGATATACACTGACATGAAAGGATTTGTGTTGCTTTTACCCATCCACTACCTCAGAGCTCACAGTCATCTTTATCCCCAGCAACAATTACACCATCAAGGTCAGCTTTCGTGAAATGTCACACTTGAAAACCAAGAAACAAGGTCGAGTATCCAAGGTAAAACTGCCCAGCTCCTTTGGAAGGGCAGGAGAAGAGATACCTTTGCTGTTGTCTGTCAAGTGCTTTATTATTTCTGATAGGACCTAAAGGATAATCACAGTGGCACATGTTTTATTTATTATATTTATGTCCTAGTTAGTGTATTGTAATTCTTACTTGCAGAAGCAGAGTACAGGGAGCAGAAGGGTCTCAAATTGTTATTTTCTGAAGTCACTGATGACTCTGAAAATAATTATGGCTTGAGAGAGCTCAGATATCCTGAAAGTGGATGGTTGCAAGGTGGGGATTGGTCTATTCTCCGAGGCAGATAGTGATAGGACTAGGAGAAATGGCCTTGAGTTGCACCAGGGGAGATTCAGGTTGGATATTAGGAAATATTTCTTCACTGAAAGAGTGGTCAGGCACTGGCACAGGCTCCCCAGGGAAGTGGTGGAGTCACCATCCCTAGAGATGTTTGAGAAACGACTGGACATTTGGCAATATGGTTTAGTGGACATGGTGGTATTAGGTCAAAGGTTGGACTTGATGATCTTGGACACAAGCAGCCTTGCACACAAGTGCTGGTGTGGATGCTTAGGGACGGAGCAGCCCTGCAGACTTCAAGGGAAACACACAAACAGTTCAGGGCACAACTAACTCCTTTGCCTCCATCTAATGCAGTATATTGAACAGACAGGGATATATGAGGGAGGGGATTGTCTTGCTCCACTCTGCACTGGTGCAGCCTCACCTTGAATACTGGGAGCAGTTTTGGGCACCAAAATATAGAAAAGATCCAAAGCTATTAGGCAGTGTCCAAAGGAGGCTACAAAGCTGGCGAAGGGCCTAGAGGGGCTGTGTGAGGACTGGTTGAGGTCCCTTGGCTTGTTCAGCTGGAGAAGATGATCTTGGAGGTTTTTTCCAACCTTAATGATTCTGTGATTCTCTGAGTTATCACACCACAAGTGTCATCTGCCAAGGACCCTGTGTTAGCATGAGGCACTGTGGTTTGAGGGACTGAATTTGGAGATCTCCAGGCTTTGGCACAACTCTGGATTGTGATAACTCCTGCAAACCAAAGTAATACAGGGACAGTTTGTATCAGGCCTCATTTACCAATTAAGGCTAAGTTTCTAACAGCACCAGAACCGAGTGAGAGCTTCGACTGAGGCAAGCACAGACTGCTTGCAATAACAGATGTTGTTCAGATGAAGTCCAGGCTTCATCACATAAACAAATCATTAAAATTGTGAAAATAGTTATCATCCATTTTATAAAAACATCCTGAAGTCCTTCAAAGGTCACTTGCTGGAAAGAAGGTGATGCTGTCTAAAAAATACCAGCCAAAGAATCTTCAGCTGGCCTGCAGGAGAACTGCATAGATTTATATGGAAAGCAAATGGGATAAAGGGCAGGTGAACAGGAATAATTATGCATGAGGGGTAGGAATTCAGGATAATATTAAGGGAAATGAAGGACAGAAGAAAAATCAGTATCTATCAGGAATCAGAACAGTGAAGATTACTTTTCTAATGAATAAAAATAGTTACAATGATGGGAATGGATGGGGCTTGGGGCAACCTGGGCAAGTGGAAGGTGTCCCAGGCCATGGCAGGCAAATGGAATGAGGTGAACTTTAAGGTCCCTTCTAAGCCACCAGTGAAATGATTCTATGATTCTATGATATTTTAAAGGCTTTGACCACAGGGCTGTCTGAAGCCCTGGTTCTCCCCCAAGGAACAGCATGACTCAAGCCATGCCAAGGGCACACAGCATGGCACCATCAGCACGAGGCTGCTAGACAGTCCTGGGAAAAGGAAAGGGAGAGATGATGAGGGACTCAATTAATAAACTGAGGAAGAGTAATATAAATAATGCCAGTCAGGGAAGGTGTACTGGAAATAAATCCTGCCAGGTCAAATTGACGTCTTCTTTTAATGAGATGATGAGCTTGGTTGATAAGGGTAATAGTGTTATAGTAATGGGTGTCTGTACAGCATCTGAATTGCACCACATCACATTTTAATTAAGAAAGCAGAACAATATAAAGTGTAGATGATAAACAAGCTGAGCAATAATGATGAGCTCACGGGCAGCTCTCACCGCATGGCCCTGTGTGTCCCCAACGCTCTCACTCCAGATGTCATGGCTGGGTCGGTGCAGCAGGTCACATTAGCTGCTGCATATGGTCCTTCCCAGCCTTCTGCTCCCTGTGTCTCAGCATTTGGACAGTGTTTTTAAACTCCAGATAGGTGGAGAAATGCTTTACTGTGCTCTCTTGCTCCTAGGTGCCTTTATTTTACAGATCTTTTCCTATCTGTCTTTCTTTTCCCAAATCAGTGTGTGATCTCTGCTTCTGACTGTTTAAACCACATTTCCCTGTGTCCAGTGGATTTGCGATGTTTATTTCCTGATGCTTTTTACAGCAGAGGATCCACTCTTTTATTCCTCCAGCATTTGCTCTACAGATCATTCCATGTCACAGTCATGCAAACTGGACCACTGGACCATTGGATGGTGGTATGGCAGCAGAAATGGGATCCTGGGAGGAAGAGGCTGGTAGATCAGGACAGAGAGTGCCAACACTGTGCTCTGGGACTGGTTTTCAGATCTGCCCCCAGCAAGATTCCTCACTTTTTCTTTGATCTTGGTGCTTACCACCTATCCTGACACCTGCAGTCTTCAGCACCTCAGTGCTCACAGACTTCTGTGACTCGCTCTTTGCCCAGGAGCCAGGAGTTCTCTTCTATCCTTGCAGCCTGCAGCCCCTCGTGGGGCGGCAGGTGAGGAAGGACTACTGGCACAGGTGTGGCAGTGTTGGTCTGGATACCAGAGCTGTAGGTTTGGGATGAGCAGCGTTCCACAATGACAGGATCCTTACTGGGCACCAGAATGCCCCTGACAAACCAAGAGATTCCAGCTTGTCTGCAGCAGTGGTTGTAGCCCTCAGCTTACTTTGGAAGTGTGAGATGGAAATTAGAGCTGAGCAGAGCTTGGGCTCTGCTGCCTGTTGAGAAAGGCAGGGGGAGGCGTATCCTAGGATATTCCTCAAGAGAAAAATATAGAACAGAATATAAAGAGAAAAGAGGAGAGGGATGTGTGGGAAAGACAGTGTGGGTAGTGTTTCCTATTTGCTTTGTTTTGCTATGTTTTAGGCAGTGGCCCTTATCTCACAGCACTGCTCTGCCCGTGAAAGGCTCTGAATGCAGACGGTGCTCACACGAGGATTTTGAGAAGGTACAATACCCTTAATAACATATTCATTTACTGGTTGATTGATGTAAAGTTATTTCATCTTCTGGCTGGCTGTTTTCAGATGATGAGTGTTAACCAGAGTCTATGATTATGGCAATCCATTAGACATACCCCAGCCCTCTATTTCTCTGATTCTGAAGGCTTTTTTAGCACATGCACACACATGTATAAATACACATGCAGCCTTGCACACAAGTGCTGGTGTGGATGCTTAGGGACGGAGCAGCCCTGCAGACTTCAAGGGAAACACACAAACAGTTCAGGGCACAACTAACTCCTTTGCCTCCATCTAATGCAGTATATTGAACAGACAGGGATATATGAGGGAGGGGATTGTCTTGCTCCACTCTGCACTGGTGCAGCCTCACCTTGAATACTGGGAGCAGTTTTGGGCACCAAAATATAGAAAAGATCCAAAGCTATTAGGCAGTGTCCAAAGGAGGCTACAAAGCTGGCGAAGGGCCTAGAGGGGCTGTATGAGGACTGGTTGAGGTCACTTGGCTTGTTCAGCTGGAGAAGAGGAGGCTGAGGAGAGACCTCACTGTGGTCTGCAGCTCCTCATGGGCCACAGTGGAGGGGCAGGTCTGAGCTCTGCTCTCTGTGACCCAGGCAATGGCTGGAGCTGTGTCAGGGGAGGGTTAGGTTGGATATTAGGGAAAGGTTGCTGCCCCAAAGGGTGTTTGGGCACTGGAACAGCTCCCCAGGGCAGTGGTCACAGCCCCAAGCCTGACAGAGCTCTAGGAGTGTTTGGTCAATGCTCTCAGGCACAGGGTGAATTGTTGGGGTGTCCTGTGCAGGGCCTGGAGTTGGATCAGTGATCCCTGTGCATCCAACCAGGATATTCAGTGGTTCTATGATTCTATGTACAAAATAGAAGTGCTGTCACTTAACACGATTGCTGCAAGAGGTGGACATGAAACTGGGGTATAGGCTGCTGTAAAAGACAGGCCACACCTGCCCCTTCACACCACAGTGCAGTTTGCAGTCATCTGTTGCAACAAAACCAATCAGCCCAGGGTTTCTGAGAGATGAGCAGTAATTCCACCTTGTCATCTGAATGGCCAACTCAAACTCCTTTGCAGCAGCTGATCTGCAGAGATGTTTCTGGAAACCTGACTGTGTTCCAAGCTCTCCATCTGAGAGCTGGAGCACCCCAGACTACAGCTGATCTTGGTAACGTCATCCTTAAGGAATCTGGCAAACAGTGTGAAGGTCTAATTTTCTGAATGACAGAGTAAATCATAACTGGAGGCAGTTTCTTAATTAAGGCTGTGCAACTAAATGACTTCTCAATGTTCTGGCAGTTCCAAGAAACCCAGAAGTCATTTCAGGTCACACAAAATGATTTGATACTCTCTTATCAATCTGATTGATGTCTTAAGAATCCCTAAAGCATTTACCTCTAAAATGAAAAGATACATTGAAAGACATTTTTTAATAAAGACAATGAAAATATAAACTGAAGTTATTCAAATTATTTATTATTAATAA
>NW_008671874.1:0-2235 GCF_000695815.1 Acanthisitta chloris | reverse complement strand
GGTTCCACTGGATCACCAGCAGAGCATCCCTGGGGCAGGAGGACACTGCTGCCACCAGGGACCTCCCACATCAGTGGTCCCATCAGCCCATCAGTGGTCCCATCATACCACTAATGGTCCCATCATACCACCAATGGTCCCATCATCCCATCAGTGGTCCTGTCCCACCACCGATGATCCCATCACACTATCAGTGGTCCCACTCCTCCACTAATGGTCCCATAATCCCGTTAGTGATTCAAACATCCCATCACTGGTCCCAACCCACCACCAATGGTCCCATCCCACCACTAGAGCTTCCATCATCCCATCAGTGGTCCCATCCCACCACCAATGGTCCCAGCCCACCATCAGTCATCCCATCATCCCATCAGTGGTCCCACTGCACTATCACTGATCCCATCATCCCATCAATGTTCCCACTCCCCCATCAGTGGTCCTGTCCTGCCACCGATGGTCTCATCACCCCACCAATGGTCCCATCATCCCATCAGTGGTCCCACTGCACTATCACTGATCCCATCATCCCATCAATGTTCCCACTCCCCCATCAGTGGTCCTGTCCTGCCACCGATGGTCTCATCACCCCACCAATGGTCCCATCATCCCATCAGTGGTCCCACTGCACTATCACTGATCCCATCATCCCATCAATGTTCCCACTCCCCCATCAGTGGTCCTGTCCTGCCACCGATGGTCTCATCACCCCACCAATGGTCCCATCATCCCATCAGTGGTCCCACTGCACTATCACTGATCCCATCATCCCATCAATGTTCCCACTCCCCCATCAGTGGTCCTGTCCTGCCACCGATGGTCTCATCACCCCACCAATGGTCCCATCATCCCATCAGTGGTCCCACTGCACTATCACTGATCCCATCATCCCATCAATGTTCCCACTCCCCCATCAGTGGTCCTGTCCTGCCACCGATGGTCTCATCACCCCACCAATGGTCCCATCATCCCATCAGTGGTCCCACTGCACTATCACTGATCCCATCATCCCATCAATGTTCCCACTCCCCCATCAGTGGTCCTGTCCTGCCACCGATGGTCTCATCACCCCACCAATGGTCCCATCATCCCATTAGTGGTTTCACCACCCCATCAGTGGTCCCATCCCACCACCAATGGTCCCATCCTTTTTTTTTCGCCCCCCCATCAGTGGTCCCATCCCACCAGCAATGGTCCCATCATCCCATCAGTGGTCCCATCAGCCCATCAGTGGTCCCATCATACCACTAATGGTCCCATCATACCACCAATGGTCCCATCATCCCATCAGTGGTCCTGTCCCACCACCGATGATCCCATCACACTATCAGTGGTCCCACTCCTCCACTAATGGTCCCATAATCCCGTTAGTGATTCAAACATCCCATCACTGGTCCCAACCCACCACCAATGGTCCCATCCCACCACTAGAGCTGCCAGCCCACCATCAGTCATCCCATCATCCCATCAGTGGTCCCACTGCACTATCACTGATCCCATCATCCCATCAATGTTCCCACTCCCCCATCAGTGGTCCTGTCCTGCCACCGATGGTCTCATCACCCCACCAATGGTCCCATCATCCCATTTGGTCCCATCATCCCATCAATGGTCCCACCATCCCACCAGTGGTCCCATCCCACCACCAGAGCTTCCATCATTCCACCAGTGGTCCCACCACCCCACCAGTGGTCCCATCATCCCACCAGTGGTCCCAACCCACCATCAATGATCCCATCATCCCATTAGTGGTTCCACCACCCCATCAGTGGTCCCATTCCACCACTAATGATCCCATCATTCATCCTGCCACCGATGGTCCCATCATCCCACCAGTGGTCCCATCATCCCACCAATGGTCCCATCATCCCACCAATGGTCCCACCAATGGTCCCACCATCCCACCAGTGGTCCCATCATCCCACCAATGGTCCCACTCCCCCATCAGTGGTCCTGTCCCACCATCGATGGTCCCATCACCCCACCAGTGGTCCCATCATCCTCTCCCCCCCGACCTTCTCTCCAGGATCTTGGTGAACTCGCAGCGCATGAGTTGTCCTCGTGCCTGGGCCTGGATGCGCGTGATGATCCGCGACAGGCGCTCGTCACGCATCTCCTCCAGCTGTCCCAGCAGGCCAGCCTTGAAGAACACCTGGGCAGGGAGGACAGGGGACAATGTGGGGGCACCACGAGGGCCACAGAACCTTCTGAGGTGGCACCATGAGGGTCACAGGAGGT
>NW_008671873.1:72367-98702 GCF_000695815.1 Acanthisitta chloris | reverse complement strand
AGGAGGAGGAGGTGGGAGAGGCACTGGGGACCACATGGCCC
The DNA here is from genome assembly GCF_000695815.1 of Acanthisitta chloris. NCBI lineage: Eukaryota > Metazoa > Chordata > Aves > Passeriformes > Acanthisittidae > Acanthisitta > Acanthisitta chloris. The sequence continues at coordinate 98,661 of NW_008671873.1, read as the reverse complement.
CTCCAAAGGGCTTCCTCGGTGCGACTCTTTCTACTCGTCTCAGCGAAGGGACTGCCTGGTGCCACCCCCCAGTCCTCTCTCCTCCAGGGTCTCCTTCCCTTCGTGGCCCTGAAACACCATGTCCGCACAGGATGGTGGCTGGAGAGGTCTGTCGCTGTGTCTGTCCTTGTCATAGCAAACACAAATGGCATATGGAACTCCAGGCGCTGGATCCTCTCTGCTTTTGGCCACACGCTAAAGTGCCTGAACACAGCTGCCTGTCTTTCAGTCAGCAAGCTGTAAAACAAGATGACCAGAAGCCCCAAGATGTTCCCCCAAGAGTAGTTTTGCAAAAACCTGGTCCAGCCCATGAGTTGGGTAAATGCTGCCAGTCTTTGTGTTTCCCTGTTTAGATGTCACTGCCTGGAGAGAAAGACAGAGAGGGCAGGCTTAGCTCTCCTGCTGGAGTGATGAATCGCTGATGATCTCTACTCGGACCCACTGCAGAGATCCAGTCACCCTCTGTCCCCAGCCAGCGACGTATCTTGCTTAAATAAACAGTCTGTTTGGTCATTCCTAAGTTACCTTCATGATGTTGAAGGCAATGAGGCCTGATACACCTTAACGTAAGAGCAAAAGGAAAGCTTGGATCACACACAAGACAAGAGAAGGTTCCAACTGAAGGTTGCACATTATCAGATGAAGACCTGGAGTTAGAAGGTGCTCATCTGCAGACATCAGGTATGATAATTGGCCAAAGGTTGACCAAGGAGTGTTTTAATTTCTCCATCGGACTGAGGGAAGGTTTAGAAACCACAATTTTCCTTGTTCCAGAGGCTTTCTCCATCCTGGGGTAAAGGACCACTTAGAACTGTTAATGGGCCTTGAACAAGGTGCACAATATACCCCCAAAGGTGATGTTCTCCTATTTTTTGGTTAAAGAAAGCTGTTTTTCTTAACAAACATGGCCATGGTCTATAAGTTGATGTAGCTCACTGATGGTTCTCAAATTCAGCTTCAAAAGGTGTAGTGGGAAGAAATCTGAAACTAAGTTGTATCAGTGGAGAACAAAACTTGTACCTTTTCTGATGACAGCTGCTGATAACTGAGGGGTGAGCTTTCCAAGGAATGTGCTGGAATTTCTGTCGCTTTGAGCAATAAATCAAGGCTGGATATCTTTCAAAAGGAGATGGTATACTTCAAACAGAAGATGCAGACCCAAAGGAGGAATTACTGAGCAAGGTTCTATGCCCTGTGTTATGCTGGGGGTCAAAGTGCATTATCATAATGGTCTCATCTGGCCTTAAAAAATCTATGAGTCAAATACTACACGGAGCAGAAGTTATCTGTGGGTTTTATTTTGGTAGGCTATTTAAAGACACAGAAATAAGTGCGAATATCATAAGAAAAGGTCTAAGGTACTCAAATCAGAATGCATCTTTGCAATTCTCAGCCAAATCAATTCACACCATCTGCTAATGGTACATTATTAATTTTGGTCTTGGAGCTTTGTTTGCAATGATAGGACACACTGGGCCCTGTACTGAATCTGCACTTTTGCAGTGCTCTCTGTTCTGGGGCAAGACTATGACCAAGCTTTTAAGAGGCAATCAGAACAACTTTACTTCTCTAAAATGTAATGTCATTTGTTTAATTGATCACATTTTCCTAGTCTGAGTATGTATTTCATGGTAGAATAAAGAGACTGAAACAGAAATACAGGACAATACAACCCAAAACAACACAAACCAAACCCAACTTGGATAAGCAACAGGTTCCTTCCATCAGGTCTGAGATTTTCAGAATGTGCTCTATTAAGGTGTGTGGTAATGGCTTCATTATCATTCTCTATTTGACAGCCAAATTTGGGGTGAAGAAAGTCCACACCTGGCAAACAGGCTTAGTTCATATATTTTTTATTTTGTCATATTATTTCCCTTTGGTCCTTTTGGGAAAATAAGAGGATACTAGACAATTTTTCAATCCACAAAGAAATTAGAAAAGTTCTTTATAGTGAGACTTCAAGAATTGGTAATGAAAACATGCTGGCATCAAAACCTCATTCAAAAGTTAATGTAAAAATGAATTCCTAAGTCCATACTCCTCTGTTTACACTTGTCTAAGATCAAAGAAAATATACTCAAAGTCAATCTGCTAGCATCGCTTAGATATACTTGGCTTCTCCAAAATAATCTATTTTCATGTCATGTAATATTTTCACACATTTCCCAACTTTTGTCTTGAAAAATAGAGTTCTTTTCAACACCTAGCAATAAACTATAATAAGACATTCAGTGCTTTTGAAATGAGCACGTCCTTGCTTTTCCAGTGACAGTTTTCTGTAACACAGAACGTCTCACGCTGAACTGTTGTTTTGCCTGTTGTGTTTCCCCTAAAGCCCCATTCCCTCTCCACCTAGCACGGTGAATAACTTGCAACGTTAGTTGCAGCAGCTGGTTCCTGATGGATTTGAACAGATGCAGTTCAGTTCTCTGGTGCCCCTTAGTGTTAGGTCTTGGAGCTCAAGGGAAAAAAATAAGGCTGTAAAACAGTATCTGAAAATCAAGAAGCTGATTGCATGCAGTGGGGGAAAGAATCTGAAGTATATACTGTGGCTGCTTTCTCTTAAAGTTCCTTCAAAATTTTGTCATTATAAACTTGATCTAAATAACAGGTTTTATTTAAACTGGCCTAATGAATTATATGAATGTGAAAAGAAGGGAAAAACTTTCATCAAAGATACCATTACAGAAGTTTGTGCTTATATTCACCATACTTCCTAAATAACTCTAGTGGTGCAAAATACTCTCTTCACTTTGAAATTATGCTTTTTCCTAGGAATATTTATTGTGTTCCAAATCTTGGCAAGTATGAGGAACTCGTGGAAGTCTCTCTCCCAAGCTGGTGGAGTCACCAGGTGTTTCACAGATGGATCTCCTTAAAGTAAAGTGGTTCAGTGTCAGCTCTGCCATACAGTGCTTTAATCAATACAATCAGACCTGATTTTTTAAATACTTTGATGCATAATATGTAAGATAGCTGATGTTTCAAGCACTGAAGGCAAAGTCTAATAGAACGAGCATGCATAAATTCAAGATACTTGAAGCTATTGCTTAACCTACGTACCATGGGTTTTCTTTGTGAAAATACTTTAGCTTAACAAGCAGAAATACTTATTGACATAACATGTTAATAGCAATAAGCACTTGTCAGAATAGAAGGCTTTGCTGTTGCAAAGTAAATGTTCTTAAATTTTTGCCTAATATCATGTGTACAGTAATTTCTTGCATTACTCTCTTGCTTTGCTTTGATATTGGATTACAACATTGTAACATCTAAAGAGCTGTATATAGGCCTTTCAGATGATTTTAACAGGTTTGAGAGCTGTCTTGTCTTTGTAATGTATATTCTTTGTGTAAGAAAGAACTTCTTTTTAAAGAGCTAAGCAGCATTTCTTTTTGCAAAAAGCAGGCTATTTTAAAAGAGCAGATTTCATTTTATTTTGGGGTTGACTGATTCAAGTGCCAGGAGCAACTGTTGCAACAATTATTAGCAGAAATGCTCAGTTAAACTGTTGCACTGGGGGCTCATCCAGCACTTTTAATACCAAGCAGAGGTTACCAGGCCCTTTACTAGTTCCTCTTAATATTGTTTTTACAGGTTAAACAATTTCCATTCAATAAGAATATCTATACATTCTTTGTAGGCAAAATGATGTGTCAAGTATGTGGTTTAGCATTCTTGGAGTTGTATAGTTTTTGCATTATTTTGACTCCTTACAACAAATTTTAGGTATTATATTGCCCATTACCTGGGAAGGGAGTCAGAGATTTAATTATCTGAATCTGTTTGATAAGAATAATATCCATGGTGGTTGTAAAACACAAAGAAGACCACTGAAGAATTCATTTTATTTCTCATTGCATTCCTAATGTTTTAGTTTCCTATTCAGTATTTTTCAGAAAGGTGAATTATTACAAGAAAGCATCAGGCATCTGGGCCTGATTGCTCCAAAGCAATGGGAAGTTTATGTTAATGTTATCAGGCATGAAAGCTCCTAATCCCTGTTCGAACTGTGCTAATTCAGATTTTAAGATTCTTGCACTCTCCTTTGTTCCCACTTTCCACATTACCTTCAATTTTGTCCCTTTGGCTTGATTTTGTTAAGCTTTTCTTACGAAATTAGAGGATTAACTATCACCCAGTAAGTTATAAAAGTTTGTCAGAGTAGATTTTAAAAGGCTATGCAGTACGAACTGCTGTACTGATGTCGTTAAGTTGATTGAATTATCTTGCAGATGTTTGCTTGGTGTCCTATGAGACTTCTTGTTAGAGAATGAGAACATATTTTTGTTTGTTGACATTTTCAGCCATGGAACAATGAACGGATATCATGGGATCTGGAATTCCAATAATTTCTCTCCAAATATTGTAGGTCATCTTTATCATGACATCTTTATAATGAGAGCTCGGTCATAATATTACATCCAGCTGGTATATTTGGGCATGAGCTTAAATGAACTGAGGCTATTCTTCATTAGCTTAAGCCATCAAGCAAGTGAAATATAACTTTTGCACATGACTGCAGCAGGAAGAAGATAATATAAATGTCTCACACAAATTAGACTATGCCTGTTAGAGTAAGGTCTGATCCAAAGCATGCTCAGATCAGGGGAAAGATTGCAATAGTTTTTTAAACCAGGCTTGTAGAAAGGAAATAGAAGAATAAAGATTCCCCCCATGTGGGATGGAAGAAAAACTACTGAAAGCACCACCAAAAGGTAGATTATGGCTTTTTTAATACTTTTTTCCTTGTTTCCCTCTCCTACTAATTGTATACATTTTCTGTCTTCTAATAAATGTTATAGCCTGCTTATGTGATTATGGTTTTACAGACATCAGACATCCTTTTGTCTTTTCTGCTTCATTGCTTGTAGGTATCCCAGCTCTTGTGTCAAAATTCATTTCAAAGGAGGGGATAATACTTGATTTTTCTCACAAATACTATTTTATAGTCTTTTTCTTAAATAAAAATGCATGCACTATGTAAAAAGTCAAATAATTTTGATTTGCTCACTCTCACCCTTGCTGAAAGGAAAAAAAAAAGTACTTTTGGAGATAACTTCACTGCTTCATTCGTGGTCTGGTTTCCTGCTTAAGCGTGTTACAGTGGAACATTTTTTATCAGCTTGAGTTACAATGCCTGCATTAGGTAGGTTTTCTTTGTGATGTACTGTTGTGATGCTGCTATTGCAGAACTCACACTAACTTGAATTTGTAGCCCTGTGTTAACCCATGTCTGTGCCATGAGGAGTGTCAAAAAGAGAAAGAACTAATTTAGAAATAATGCATGCTACCAAGTAAACTTCTCTTTGCTTTTCACTCCACATTTTCTTTAACATTCCTGGGAAATGTGCCGTCCCAGAAAACTCTTTTCAGACTGACGGTATGAAAGTTTGGTAATATTTTTATGTTTTAAGTACTCATGGCCACAGTGTAAATTTTAAATCATGATAGTGTGGGTGTGCAGCAGATGTGCACATGTGGAGTTTTCTTCTTTAGACCAGAAAAAATACCCCTACTACTGAAAAATACATAATTATGTATAGACTTGATATAGAGCTTGACCATGGATTGAATAACTATCACTGTAACATATATATACACCTCCTAAAAATTGTAAACAATTTGCAGCACTTTTCATCCCATCTAGCTTTTTAGGCTTGAGTATCCAGTCAAAACTTATCCTTTCATCATCTTACTAATAAAAAGATAGAGCTACCTCCAGAGCACAACCTTATTCCATCCTAAAGTAGGTTTGTAAGAGAGGCACTATTGTATGGCAAGTCATCTTCTGCCATCTCCTTACACTGATTATGGAAGAAATCTTGATTAAATTGTTGCTTCTCTAAGCTGGTTTTGGCTGATGGAGTTAATTTTCTTCAGAGTAGCTTGTATTGGGCTGTGGCTTGGATTTGTGCTAGAAGTAGTGATAACACAGGATGTTTTTGTTATTGCTGCACCGTGCTAGCACAGCATCAAGGGCTCTCACCCCACCCCACCAGCAAGGAGGCTGGTGCTACACAAGGAGTTGGGAGGGGGCACAGATAGGACAGCTGACCTCAGCTGAACAAAGGGATGTCCCATACCATATGGTATGCTCAGCATATAAAGCTGGGGGAAGAAGAAAGAAGGGGGAAATGTTCAGAGTAATGGGGTTTATCTTCCCCAGCCTCTGTTACATATGATGGAGCCTTGATTTCCTGAGGATGACTGATCACCTGCTTGCCCGTGGGAAGTGGTGGTTGAATTCCTTGTTTTGCTTTGCTTGCATGAGCAGCTTTTGCTTTACCTGTTATACTGGTTTTACCTCAACCCATGAGTTTTCTCATTTTCACCCTTCCGATTCTCTCCCCCATCCCACTGGTGGGGAGTGAGCGAGCAGCCAAATAGTACCAAGTGCTGAGGTAAAAACATGGTGCTGTCACACCCAGCTTGTAATATCTAAAAGATTGGTGGTTGTTTGAAGTTAATCAGCCAGGCTTCTGGCTTTGTCTTTGTGTCCTACAAAAATTTCTTCCCGAAGCAGAACCTGCAGGTGAGTGTGGAAGTACATATTTCAGACTTTTTTTACCTTTTCCTTCATACCATATTCTGCCACTTACTTGCAAAGCAGACATGAATGAACCATACATTGACAGTCCATATTTTTTGAGCCAGGTCGTATCCTTTTCCATCAAATCATAATATCCTGCCTTCTGCCAAGTGGCTGCAATGCCATCTGCGAGGAAGGGAGAGAGAGGGTGGGGTTTTTCTCTCTGCCTTCCAGGGTATTCCTGTGAAGAAGGCATGTGACTCAAGTTGTAGGATGAATCAAGCTCTTATGATCTTCTTGGAGTCATCCCACAATCAATTTAATGTGTCTGACCCGAAGGCAAATGTCTCCTTTTGTCTGCAACATCACCAGTAATTTTCTAAACTTTGGCTTCTGTTCCATATGCCTTGCGAGAGATTCAGAGAACTGAGTGCAGGCTAAAAGCAAAGAGCTCCTGAGATTTTATTCCATTTCCACTCTTTAGATGGGGCATGGTTCTGGTGAAGCATCCATTCCCTCTTCCTCAGCCTCTCTATTTGTAGGTAATGCCTGCAAAGTGCTGTTTCAAATAAAAAAAGTAATGAATTTATCTCTTGATAGGCTACTATATAGGTCAGCATCTCATGCTATTTCCTACCTTATGTAGCTCCTAAGGACTCAATATTTGTTATTGTTTCAAAGAGGTTGCTCTCCCTTTCTGAGTGGCATACATATCTATGTGAATAAACAATGATTTTCTACAAAAGGGATCTTGTTCAGATCATTCTCAATCTTAGAGTAAATGAACAGTATTGCTTTTCTAATTTTCCAGCAGAAGACATTACTCGATAGTTGGCAATATATTACATTTTCATTACCTTAAATTGCTGGAAAAGATGGACTTTATTTCCATGCTTTTTCCTTGTGGTGGGAAGACAGAGAAAGGAAATGTAATTATACTGGGTACTTTAGTCTCCTAATTACTTTCACTGGGTCTTAGATTTAACTCTTATTTCTGTTGAAGTTCATTTTTCTTCTCTATCCTTTTATCTTGCTCTTGCTTTGTTGCTTTTTTTTTTGCTTATGGAGACAGGCCCTGATGGCTGGATGTGGCTATGTAACACTCACTTCTCCCATAACACAAAGCAAATACTGCTTCCAGCCTGTTTCCTGGCACAGTCTGTGTCTTGCTGGGGATAGGCAGACAGGCTCTGCCTCTAAGTACCACCATTATGGCTGTAATTAGTTTGCAGCCACAAACAGGGTTGGCCCAGGGCCAGTGGAAGTGCACTGTGTGTTGCTGAGGTGACCACATGCTCTCAGAGTTTGCAGACCATCATTTCATAAAGTGTTGGCTAGTTCTGCTGTATAAGGGCTTCATGAAACAATAAGAGAGAAAACACTTCAGAAGGGCAATGACCTTCAGCCTCTTTCTGGTATTCCTCTAAAACAATAGTGCCATTTCAGTATCGTAACTTTCTTTAAAACTTTTCTTATAATGACTTACAGGAAAAACTCCTTGAAATCCTGAATTACAGGCTCAAATCCCTTTTAGTAAACAAAAATGCAAAAATGGAGGGAGAGTCATTGCTATAATTTAAATACCTAACTTAACACTGACAGAGAGGGCATTCATTCAGGATAGCCAATCTCTGAAGTCCTTCCTTAGTGTAGAGAGCTAGGCTCATTTGCAGGGAACAATTTTAATTAGATCCCTTCTCTACATCACCCTCCTGAAGAACCTATTTCTCTCTTCTCTGCCCACTGAGGCTCAGGAGGGAGCTGGTTTAGTTTGGCATCTAAAGTGAGGTTGAAGACTGCTCACCAGAGTCTCTGATGTGCAGGATACATAAGTTAAAATCATCAGAGGGTGTAGTAAATGGTTAAAAGACACACGGGTTCAGAAAGTGTGAGAGTGTTATGGCAGTAAATACATAGTTCAGGAATAACCAGTGTGGAGACTGCAATTCATATTGACATTACCTAAACTTGGAGAAACTCTATTGAAATGGAAAACTATTGTTTTTCCTTTTCCATGTTTTGTTTAGTTAAAATAAATGTTTCTGGGTGCCTTATTTATCAACTCCTGTAAAAGCAGCTCTGTTCCTTCTCAGTCTGAACTTTCTGCAGTGACTAACTTGAATAAAAGGACAGACTTGGGGCTCCAAACAGTGAAGCTTGTGTTGCTCATAAAAGGTGCCAGGGCAGACCAAATTGAGTGATGCTTTGACCTACAGGTTTTATTTACCACTAGACCGAATATACTCGTCTGAAGGTATTTTAAAAGCAAAGCCAGCATAGCTAGGTTAAGCAGTGGAACGAAGAATGGACAAGAAGAGTGGAGAATTTGCTTTATAGACACAGTGATATGGAGAAATCCATGTGATATAGAGAAATTCCATCCAGAAATGTGAAGTTAGGACTCCAAAAATTCATAATTTCTGGTAGCCTTCAGGCATAAATCTGATTTCTTAATTGTACTTTATCTACCAATTGGATGACGAAGCCACAGATGAATAAATGATGGCATATTTTTAATATTAGGAATGTCAAAAAACTTATAGGATGTTAAAAGATTAACTAAATGTTTAAACAGTCTGTAGGTGACTGAAATGATGCTACAGGTGACTGAAATGGTATGCTACAGAGGCACAAAACCAGTCTATGTATTTTACATAACTTCAGTTTAGAGCCTTTGTCATATTTCCTTGGCAGATGTTTCTGTCTTTAGGTGCTGTAATTGAACCATATAAACTGGTGATTTTGAAGGCAACAGGAACTATTTTATTGTATCTAATTGTAGCCCAATGAAGACTCTTCTGCTTTCTGAGTAAAAAAGAGAAAGGCTGTTTCAGGGTCCTTCAGAACATGTACATTTATTTTGGATATGAACATTAAAGCTTTCAGTTTCACAGATGCATTTGAGAATACTGCTCCTAGTTTAATGTACAAAATTGTACATGCCTAACATTCTTTTCCTCAATGAGCAATGCAAACAGGAAACTAATGAAAAGTTATTTTTTAGGCATTAGTAATTTTGGATTATGAAGAATGAAAAAATATATGTTCATCATAAGCACATACAGACATCTATTCTTGGGAAGAGAAGGGAAAGTTAATCTGCTCTTGACTATGGTCAAATGTCACAATTTATGCCACCACATACCATGAATTACAAAATGTTTGAGACATTTGAAAGCAAAGAGCACAAATCAGAGGTGAATTTAGGAATTTCCTTCCTTTCCTCACATGTAACCATTTCAGGCAACCTTCATTCACAGCAGAGCATGTAGATTTATCTATCCTCTGCTCTGAGGGTTTGAGGAAGGAGCTCCATCTAGGGAAAATATTTCCATAGATGCTATGTATATATTGGAAAACATGTTTAATTTTAGGCAGCATGAAAAGCAATGTAAAACCATCCTAGGATTCACAATGCCTATTCTCATATGGAATTAAACATCTTCAGTTGCTCGTGATTTAGTACTTTTTCTACTCCTTAATTAATCAATGCTTGTTCACTGAGGAGAGGCAGAAACATTCTGTATGCAGCAAAAAGTGGTTCTGTCATTATTCTAGTGTTACAGCAAGCAAACTTACAGCACAGTTTTAATACATAAGCATAAAAAAATACAGAGGAGGAATAAGGTGCTGTCAATATAAAATTGGGCATCCTATTACTAGATTGTTTCTCTCAGTTGAGCTATAGGAATTTTTAAAGTAGTGTCTCTGTTCTCATTCTAAGCATGGAGGAGTTATTCAGAGTGGATAATACACAGACAGTTTGGGCCTTATTAATAATTCAAACATTTGTATTTTCAATTATGTTCTTAATTACACAACAAACCAAACAACATTAATTTCGAAAGGACTGCATAATTCTGGGATGTATTTCTGTACAAATATCTTAGTGAGACATCTGCCCAGATAAATATTTCTCAAAGCTTTCACTTAAATCTAAGCTGGCAAGGTGGGTCGAGTAAGAGCTTTGATATTAATTAAAGCTATCTGCATTCATTTGCAGTAAGCTGATTCCTCTGCCTCATAAAGCCTGTATTTCTTCTTAACTTTTGCAGTCCCTTAAATAAGCCAACAGCATCCCTGCCTCTCTTTTTAGACTATTGTTCTATAAAATATATGTATTTAGAAGGATTAATCAGAAATGCAGTCCTGAATTTCCTATCATATAGCAACTACCTGCACCTCCATGCAATCACTGTTGCCATACATCCATTGTAATTTTATCTGCAGATTTAGACATCCTTTGAGTATCAGACTTGAGGCTTAAACTACTGATGGACATTTTTCAGAAAGCTTTGCTGCTGGGGAATTGTAGTTTCAAACTTAAATTGAGAGAGTTTTCTTGTGGAAAAAGGAATCATGAGTTTGTTTTAAATGTCATTTAACAAATATGCATGAAGAGCCCTCAATTTTCAAATATGGTAGCATGTAATGAAAAGAATATGTTTATTTTAAATGAAGATCTGAAAATAGTGCAGATGAAATGAAAGACTGCTTCAAGTGGGAGAACTTATATGGACATGAGATGGAAAACTAAATTCTGGGGGTTTTTTTTGCTTCCTGTAAACTTTGGAACAAGATTTGAACTCTCTTGTCTGGTCTATAGAAATAATACTTTGGTTTACAGTTCCAGTAAGTAGCCTGATTAATTCACTGCCCTGGACCCTACTAGTTTATATTCTTTCCTATTATGACTCCAGTTTTACTGGTTTTGCCAATATTCTGCTATACCTGAGTAAACACATATGGGAAAACAAAGTGAATTATTAATAAAACTGTTTCCTATGAGTTCATGCATCCATTAAGTTAGTTTCCAGCACAAACATTCACAGGCCATTAATGATGAAATAGAAAATGTAGAGAAAGAAAAGCCACATCCTGTGCCTTGTCTGAACAAATATGTTTTGACAATATAAAATTTCTGAATAACCTATCAAAGAGGAAAGTAGTTATTAAATAAATATGAACAACAAACGTTTCAGGAGCCCAGCTGTTCAGTTAACAGACCTCAGACATGAAAAACAAATCAGGTAAATAGTATTATTCATGGAGACCTGATTATACATTACCTCTTTGTAAGGGATTTTATAGCTGTCCTGTCTGTTCCCACTACTTCTGTATAAATTAATCTTTTTCCTCCTTGATGATGCAAATACATGTCTGATGTCATTCTCGCTCTCCGCCCCTCACCTGTTTTCTCCTTCTAAAGACAAACTGTAATAGCAATGCTGCCTGAATAACAGGGCACTTTCATTATGTGCTCATAAGGATGGTTTGCCTGACTCTTGTGTGAGCAGAACCACTGAAATGCTCTGTAAGGACTCTGAGTAGAACACCTTGCAGTACTCTAATTTAAGGTGTACAAAGTGCTGAGCGCAGTCCATATTAGTCAGGAGTAGTTGCAGTGGCTGCGTTAACAGCTCCTTTCTTCAATTCTCTTAACCAAGAACCACTGCTAAGAGATTACCTGCTTTGGAAAACATTTTTTAAATGATTCATGCACTCCACTTATTCCTTCCAAGAATTCACTGGTCCTATTACTATAACTGTCTCTGCTTGGACTATGAGTACCAACTACACAATGTACGTTTCGCTGACAATTCTGTGCTAAGAATATGAAAGCTTGTTCTCTACTCACCCTTCCTATTACATTCATAGTCTCCCAAAGCAGAGTATCTTTTTCTGACTGCTAGTCAGCTGGCACAGGCCCTGTGATCTCAGAAAATGTATTCTACAAGACTTACATGTTGTCCTCTGGACGATGCATGGCAGACAAGTTTTGCCCACATGTACCACATGCCCAGTTCATCAGTCTGATGCATCTATGTGCAGTGTGCACGTATCACCTTGCAGACAACAACTGATCCCTACATGCATCTGACACCTGGGAGACAGTGGTATAATACGTGGGGTAGCACATGTTGCATAGCCATTCCCTTGCAGGGAGCTCTGGCCATCTTCTAAGTCCATCCTAGTGGAGAAATGAGCTGTGATCACCTTGTGACCCTTTACTGCTTTTGATTGTCCAAAGTCTTCTCTGGAAGTCATTATGGCCAGCATTTTTCACTGTGCCAGTAAATCCCACTACACTAGATACCTCAACATGCCCTGAGGCAAAAGGGCGAATCTTGGTTAAAGGTATTGACCTGTGCGTGTGGTCCTTATTCCTTTCTTCATTGTGGCAGATGTTATCTACTCATTACAGTTGTCAGTTCTGAAGTTTCTTCAGGACAATCATAGGCTCTGCTCACTTCAGTTCTGACAGGTCTTGGAGAAATGTATATTCAGCCACCTACCTGACTTAAGTAATATTAGTCGTGAGAGACTTGGACTATGTGGTCCTTACTGCTAACTAGATTGTCAAACTCTTTTTCTACTTTATGCCCAAGGAAACTTACAGGTCATTCTGACAGGAGGCACCATAGCTAGACAAGATCCTTCAGTAACATCATGTCTTTGATCTCTGTACTTAGACCACCTCTAAGACATCTGCACATCATAGTAGACAGCAACTTCTATTTCAAGAAAAGCTTCAGCACAAATCTGAACTATGTGTAACTTTGATTTAATAAAAATTAATCAATATTTGGGAAGAGGAAAAAGCATTCAAGAAATTCATTATGCTGGTTTTGGCTGGGACTGAGCTTTCTTCACAATGGCTAATATGGGGCTATGTTTTGGATTTGTGTTGAACACAGGGTTGATAATATGGAGATGTTTCTGTTACTGCTGAGCAGATCTTACACAGAACCAAGGCGTTTGCTGCTTTCTGTACTGCTACCCTGGCAGGGAAGTTGGGGTTGCATGGGAGGTTGGGAGGAGACACAGCTGGGACAGGTGACCCAAACTGACCATGCATGGTATGGATATTCCATACCATGTGGCATCATGCTCAGTATATAAAGTGGGAGGAAGAAGGAAGGGGGGGAGACATTTGGAGTGATAGTGTTTGTCTTCCCAAGGAACTATTACACATGATGGGGCCCTGCTTTCCTGGAGATGGCTGAACACCTCCAGCCCATGGAAAACAGTGAATTAATTTCTTGTTTTGCTTTGCTTGTGTGAATGGCGTTTACTTCCTATTCTCTCCCCCATCCCACTGAGGGGGGAGAGAGTGAGTGGCTGCATGGGGCTTGGTTCCTGGCTGGGGCTAAACCATCACAGTCACACAGACTTTGGAAAATCCATAAAAAGTAATGTGAGAGGCAGTTTATGGTGCCTTTCATCTCAGTCAAGGCAAATGGTCTGGGCATGGCTCCAACACTGTGGTGAGCACCTGCCTGGGAGAAGTCACTGAGGATGTACCTCTGTCACTCTTCCTAATGAGGTGAGGCCCTCTTTGAGATGTAAGAATTCTCAGGAATATAATCTTATATCCCATTAAGATGCTGCCTTTCTTTCTCTGACCTTCAGTTGATGTCTTGAGCCAGTCCACTCACTGCCACGATCACCTTCCTAAAGAGGAAGTGATTTTATCCCTGTGCTTGACATTGGTGGGGCCATGCCTCAGATCCCATGTTCAGTTTTGGCCCCTTCATGACAAGTAATACATTGAGATGCTGCAGTGTGTCCAGAGAAACTTGAAAGGAGGTTGTAGCAAGGTGAGTGTCAGACTCTTTCCAAGTAAAAAGTGGCAGGACAAAAGGAAATGGCCTCAAGCTGCTATTCTTCTTACCCTTCTGAAACAGCTTTCTTGTTACTTTTCTTCTGAAACTGATGAGACTAGTGCAAGACTATATATTCTAGATTAAACTGCAGTACTGGCTTGTATCAGGGAATTATTACATTCTCTACTTTATTTGTTGTTTCTTTTCATATGCAGTGTAACACCTTGATCACTTTTCACCACAGGTGCACACTGAGTTGTCTGCAGTGATAACCTGATGCATTTCTTATTTTAATGCACTTAAGTTTTCAATCCCATGAATTATTTGAGTATTTTTTTTCATATCCAAGGTGCATAGTTTTGCATTTGAGCAGCATTAAATAGCAATTTAATGTTGCTAATTAGAAAATAGATATTTTCTGCTGTGTTCAAGTAGATAAATTATATCATCAGTACTTACTGTGTTTTTCTTTGGTCCCGACTGTCCTATTTAACTTTATCCCTTTTGGCAGACATGAGGAAATCTTGAAAGCCAGCACTAATAATGAAAAGAAGATGTGATTCCTACTGTAAAATGTGTGTTGGTGAAAATAAAGACAAGGGTTTTCCAACATTTGCTATGGCCATGCTTACACACAAAGAGAATTGATCACTTCATGTAACCTAGAATAGATGAACAAATACTTATGACCACCTACAATAACCCCAGAGTTGGTATGTTTATTGACATCTCAGCAGGGTATAGGAAACTGACACAGAACTGTTTTCAATTAGTCTCCAGTCTCCTAAGTAGACTGCAGGCTTTTCTTGTACCCATCAGCAGAACCTACGCATTCTCGGAGGAGAAAATTAGCTAACATTCAGCTTGTTAAAAATATATATGTGAAGATATATAAACCCCATATTAAATAGCATGCATCTGGCTCAGCTAAGTTTATTTCACAAAGCCCATTTAATTTCATTTCAGTGACTATTCACCCAAAACATACAAAAAGACACATTTTTCCTTTATATTTTTCTGAACATACAGAACAGTTGCTTCCTCTAAGAGCTGTTAATGCGTGAGCACTGTTTGAAGGCTGGGATGAGCACACAATTTACAAACCTGTAAGGCAAGAAGAAAGGTTACTTCTATGAAGGTCTTTACCTCTGCACAGTCTTAGTAGAGGATGAGTTTCTATCCTTTTATGGAATCAGTCTCTCTCCTTTTAAAAAATACGTATCTTCAGGATTTATAGTGTATCTTTTTTTAATTGATTTTTTCCAGTCATGCTCAACTATATCACAGAAAATGTTTTTGTTAAAGTGAGCCACTGAAATTCATAACCTTCCATAACACAATTGCCCCAAACATCCTCTAACTTCCTTATGTTTTATCTAACCAGTCATTAGTCTGATTGATTTCTCTCTCTTTCTGTGCACTTAATTATTTTGAGAATGTACAGCATCTCTACTTGTCAAGTATTAGCTCTCATTTTGGTTTCATTTAACTTCTGGAACTCCTCTAATATTACCTTCAAATATGTCTTCAATCATGTTCAAAAACTTTCTATTTTTGCTCGTTCTTTCTCTGAAATTAAAATTTTACATAGGTGAAAAATCTCTGCAGTTTTTACAGATGAACAATTTTTTAAGGGGGAAATGTAGTAAAGGAAATGAACTGTTCAGAATTATGACATTTGTGAGAGCTAAAATCCCAAGCAGAGAATACTGCATTGGTTTGATGAAGCAAAAAAGGAAATACATTTTGAAAAGGAAAAAATAAAGAAAGAAAAAAATGAAAGAAACAGACTAAGAAACTAATAAAATGCTTTTCATAATTAATTAAGATCTCTCAAGTAGTTTAACAAAAAAAGGGCTCTAACAATATATAGTATGGCAGAGGAAAAATGAGTTGGAATCAGAATCATGTCATGAATGACATGAGTGTATTTGCTTTTGCTCGTTAAGCTTAACTGTTTGAGACATCTGTTTATGAATTTGATGGATGATGCACATTTATTGAAAGGGACTAGATGATTGTCTTTAGCTATTGCTAAGTATCATGTTTGACATAATGTCTATTGAAATTCCTAAGGGTGTTTTAAAATTTTGAGCTGATACTTAACACGCTTAAGTAAAATTATTCTCGCAAAAGTTCATGTTTTGGAGTGGCAATTAAGCACAGTAATTATTACAGATTAAGGTATGCCTAAACTCTTCATTCACTCTTATATTCCATAAAAGAAGGAGATATGCACAGATCTTTTTCTAGTTTTTTTTGCACAGTCATATGCATACAAATTAATGCAAAGGTAACATCATGAAAACGAAATGATGCCAAATACAAAAGTCAAGCTGGTATTTGAAATTATTGAAAAGTCATTATGATTTCCCATTTTCTGTCAAAACAGACAGACAGGTGTTTTTTGCCTAGATGTCTTACATTTAAATTTGATCAGGCTGATTCCTGAGTTATGATTCATTTGATCTGCCCACAACTTGATTTGCAGACAACTACCTTGCATATATTTATAACTGAGCTGATCACCTTTGGGTCTACTCCATAGTCACTGCAGAGAAATAGGCAGTTTGACAGTAAAATTTATCTCTTCCTGAAGTAGGTATCTACATCAACTTGGACAAATGACACTTTGACAGTGTTTTTTTCTCTCCATTGACTGTAAGTTAGTCTTCAGTGTTGTGTATGGATGCAGATGTTCTACACTGACATTAAAAGTAAAATTTAAAAAAAAAAGAAACTTAGTACTGTGGGTTAAATTACATCATCACTGTAGCCTATTTTAGCTCCTATTAGCAACAAAAGCAGAGCATATTTATTGAAGGTTTATTTCTATAGTCTTTAATACAGAAGAAGTGCAGGTAGAGTCCAAATAGATTTTAAGTAAGGAATACATAACCTCACTCCTTAGAATCATTGCATTACAGAAGGATCAAGGTAAGACTGTAGTGATGTCAGCCACAATGAACCAAAAGTGTCCCACTTTAATGAACAAAAAGCCTTTTGAAAATACTTGTTCTGACCACCTTGCATTATTTGTAGCTATCTGTAGAATTTTTCTGTTTGTTTTATCCTGTGTTCAATTTTAAGGGAAACCTGTGTCCAAAGATGATAATAAAAAAGTAATAAACAAGGTCTTAACTCCACTGCACAATAAAACATTATTTCTAAAATGATGTGCATTGCTTTATTAGTGGGGATTTTTCATCAGTGTTTTCAGATACGAAAATCCTTATGAAAATCAATATGGTCAATATGAATATCTTAACTAAAAGATATAAAGGGTAATACACCACTGAATTAAATTTGAAAATTAACTTAATTTTTTTGTGTATTTTAATTTGTTTAAAATGGACTTACTTTACCAAACACAAGTTCTTAATTCCTACAAGGTTTTTTTCTCAGTATATAAGAGGTCTGACTTGTAGTCATTCTGATTAACTGCACTAGATTTAACATACAGGTAAGCAAGTTCCCTGTGCTTCTACAGAGTTACCTGTCTGCAGTAAATTCCAGGAGATTTCTGGCACTGCCTCTTTAGACAGTATACATTATTCTGCTTAGCATGTAGAGAAGCTAGGCTTGCAGAATAGAGGAAGAATAAGACAGACTGTGACAGATATAAAGTTAAATGATATTTAGTCAAACTATTTCGTGGTGATTTTTTGTCCTAAAAATTCAGCTGAAATTTTAAACCTTGTTCCTATAAAATCAATGTCAAATAAAATGCCAGCAAAATAATTTATTTTTTAAAGTATTGGTAAGATGCAAGCTTCAAAAGTTCTTGAAAACCCCCCCCCCAAAATTTCTGTATCATATGTTAAAATCCAGTTTGTATTAAGTGATCTGGTTCTAGCAAAAGCTAATTTAAATTAAAATCAATTAGAAGCATAGGATGACATGAGAAGCAACAATGTAGCTGCCTAATGTTGAACTTCCTCTCTTGTCGCAGGCAGTTCTAAGTCTGGGGCTTGAGTGATACAGATGGATTTCTTTTTCCTCAATTATTTAACCATTCAGAAAAATGGATTTGCAGGCAAATTAAAGTTTGGACACCTGAAAAGACTCAATCAGATGGTTATCTTACTGATAGACCTTCACTTTTTATCTTAGAGTATAAATAAGCATGTTTTGAGGTGTCTGGAAGGCTGGAATCCCACTTGTCAGCAATGTACTATCCATCATTCAACCCAGGAGCAGGGAAATAATGACTGCACACTGAACAGCCATCAGTCCCCTTAGTATCAGTGTTTCTTTTTATGGGAAAGTACAGAACTTCCTCCATTCTGTCATCGTGTAACTGCTCAGGCTGTCCTGGATGTCTCTGTTCCAGCATGGTTCAAGACGCAGATACGACAGTATTTCAGACTGGCTAATTTGAAAGCTGTTTTTGGGAAGTGCCCATCCAATTGGAATTCACACCAAAAAAAAAAAAAAAAAAGGACTGGAGGCAGCAAGAGAAAAAGTTCAATTTCATATTCCAAAACTTAAAATATTCCCCTGGGAAATGAGAATTCAGAAGGTATTTGCAATGATTCAACACTGACTCTCTGGTAAGATAGTTGAACACTCATAGAAGAATGCTTTTCAGTGTAAATTGCTTTTGAAAGGGACCAGTGGCCTTGTTTGTTGGGGTGATACATCACAGAGGGGATTTTCAAAGCTTTGCAACTTGTCTCTGATGTCATACCATATGCTGAACTGGGGTTAGTGGTTTTGAAAATCCCACGTCTTCATTTTACAGAAAAACAATATTTTTAAGATATGTAATAGAAATATGGTGAAAGAAGAATTATAGCACTCAAACTGCAGTGAATAATTTCAACAAAAATCTAAGAATAATTGTTCTTTTTAATATTGCGATTTGTAAAGTTGACTCAGTGGGAAGAGTTATTTCCTATCTCTACTAGGAATCCAAATGTAGTTTTAAACCCCAGGAGAAATAACTAATTTCCTGAATCCTGAAAGTCTTCTAGGCTTGACATTTTCAGCAAGACACCTCTTCTCTGCAGGCTTGAAAAGAGACTTCCATTTTAATCTTCACCAAGAAAGTCTCTCTTAATTCAAAAGTCACTAGCTGCTACTCAGCAGTTGTGATAAGCTTAATGCCTCCCTCAGAGGAAAGCCCATCCCTGATGGACAGAGTCTTAGCCATTTTAGTCCTGGTTATTATCCAAGAAGCCTTTAAATAATGACCTATAAGTAGCTGCTAGGCTTGGGTTTTTTTTCAAATAGCAGACCTCACACAAACTCTAACAATTCATTCTTCTCTTTGGAGCAGCTTGGCCACATTATTTCTCCAGCTTCAGCTCAATGAAAACAACTTACGTGAGCTGTCAAGGCTTATCATTTGAATAACTCCTAAATACTTCACCACAGAAAGTAAAACGTGGTGATTAATACTCTAACATCTGTTGCACATTGTCATGCATCTTGCAGTTGCCAACCAGCAAAAATGATAGCACATTTTACAGCCAGATGTGTCAAGATTTCATCTGCTTCTTCACTGTAATTCTAGGAAATCTAAGCCCCTACATCACTAATATTCTACAAGATAAGGCCAAGAATCAAAAGTTTTCACTTCAGAGAAGATATGATGTGTGCTTCTTCAAGTGCAAAGAGTTGATGTCCTGCTTTAAGCCTCTCTTATCTAATTGAAGATTCAGTTTTAGAAGCATTTGCTTATGATGAATGGATGAAGAGAATGCATCAAGATGTTCACACTTTGATGGATTATAAAGTAGGGGGTAAAAGAACAAGAATCAGACATCATATTTGTTTGGTCTGATGAAATCATTTCCTTGGAAAGATTTCTACAAATAACATTATATGTGATTTTGAACACACTATACCAGCAGCCCAGCACTGAACATTTCCTGAACTGAATTTTTTTTTAAGAACACAGCAGGCTTTTTTTTTGTCTAGCCTGATTCTTTATAATTGAGTTTTGCACATATTATCTCTTTCCAGAGGAGCTTATTTCAAAATAAACCAGCTAAGTCCTACTGCCTTACATGAAACTTAAAGAAGACTATTCTATTCTATTCTATTCTATTCTATTCTATTCTATTCTATTCTATTCTATTCTAACACAGAGTAGATATTTCTGTAATTATGGAAGTTCTTCCAGCACTTGTTTGTCCCATCAGAAGTAATGAGACAATTTCTGAGAGTGTCTATCTGCAGTCCAAATAATTTGGTAGAGGTAATTAATAAAAATGTCCTATAATACCTCTTCACAACTAGAGAGTATACAGAAATCTTCAGGTACCTAAAATTAGGAGATCTGCCTAGTGGCATTTATAAATACCTAAATTATTAAGGGACTTAATTCTCCTTGTCTAGCTGTACATATTAAATGATTAAATGATTTGTCTGCTTAGACCACTTCCATAAATCCTGGGATGTATAAATCTAAATGTTGCATTTGAAATTTATTGACATTTCCTGTTGCATAAATGTTCCTAATAAAGTTGAATTTTCATACAAATTCAGAGAAGACATACAAAAAGCATCTTCAGTCATAAGTTATCATGAAGACCATTTTATTAGGAAAACAGTTTCCTTTTACCCCATCCTTTCTGGTCACCTTCTTTGGAAGTCTATATAATTCACTGTATTTCAAATGACTGTAGGATTCTTATTTTTGTTTTCTCTTAAAAAATATCCCTCATTTATTATGATCTCTGGTCACTCAATCTTCATTTTGATTTTATATTTCTTGAATATCTCTATAATTTTCTTTACATGGCAGAACTACATTGACAACATTTTTTATTTTAATATTTTAAATAAAACCTGCCCTTAGACATATTATTTTATACCAGGATCCCATCATTTCTCCTAAGCTAGGTCAGGTCAGGATGGATTAATACTTAGAACAGACACCTCCTAGGAATATCTAGGCCTCTTAGAAAATCTAAATCAATATACAGCACAGTGCTAGAGGGCAAAGTACTGCTAAAAGTGTCATCTTTTATATACATTAAAAACTGATGTCTTGACATTTGTAAAATCTTGTGACAGAAATAGTATCGATTTTTCGTGCTTCACTTTTGGGTATTGCACTTAGAATCTTAACATTTTCAGAACTTGGCCTGCCAAAATACAATATTTCCAGCGCTGGAAAACCAGGCCACCTTAGTTGTCTGAAACTGTATTTGAAAAAAAGGAGAGTCCCAAGATATCATGTCATTGAAAACTTGTGGTGGGTTGACCCTGGCTGGATGCCAGGAACCCACCAGAGCCACTCTATCACCTCTCCTGGTCAGTTGGACAGGAGAGAGAAAATATAATGAAATGCTCATGGGTTGGGATAAGGGCAGGGAGAGATCACTCACCTGATAGCATCACGGCAAAACAGACTCGACTTGGGGAAGAATTAACTTAAAATGTTGCCAATCAAATCCAAGTAGGACAATGAGATATCAAAACTAAATCTTTTAACACCTTCCCCTCATCCCTCCCTTCTTCCCAGGCTCAACTTCACTCCTTATTTTCTCTGCCTCCTCCCTCCAGTGGCACAGGGGAATGGGGAATGGGGGCTGTGATTAGTTCATCACATGTCAGCTCTGCAGCTCTTTCCTCCTCAGCAGGGAGGACTACAGGGGAATTTCTGCTCTGACTCCTGGAGCACCTCCTCCCCCTCTTCACTGACCTTGCTGTCTGCAGGGTTGTTTCTCTCACGTATTCTTACTCATTTCTCCTTCTGCAATTGTGTGGTTGCTTTCTTTCCCCTTCTCAAATCCATTATCCCTGAGGCACTACCACAGTTGCTGATGGGCTTGGCCTTGGCCAGCAATGGGTCCATCTCGGAGCCAGCTGGCATTGGCTTTATCAGATAGGGGAAGCTTCTAGAAGCTTCTCCAGAAGACATACTCGTAGTTCCCCTGCTGCTACCAAGACCTTGCCATCTGATACAAAATCTCTTCTCCAATGTCAAATAAGTAGTAACTAACATTTAAGTGCTCTAGGATTTGCTTTGGTGATAAAACCAGAATAACAGAATTCATCTTAAGCTAGGACAGAAACTAACTCTTCTGTTTTTTACTGATTACTGTTGAACTTGCTTGCAGCAAGCCTAAACTGATTTGACACATGGATTATCCCTACTTAAGCTGTGGACACAGAGAGTGGACTGAGCCATGACATTTTGGTACAGTTTCAGTGTAAGCTCATCTCTAACTGAGAAGAAATAAAAATGGTTGACCTATTCTAAGCTCCTCTGTCATGCAGGACTTTTCCTTTCTCAGGTGACTAATAAGGAGGCATGCCAAAAGCCTCTAAAAGCAGATTCTTCTTCAGGATACCACTTACTCCTCCTGTACACTGCAATGAAGGTTTTGTGTTTGTTTTGTGGATTTTTCTTTTAAGCAAAGCAGTGCATACTGTGTTGAAATATGGATTCAATGAGCAAACTAATGTCCATTCAAAGAGGAACAAGGCATAACAACAACTAACTTCTTTGAATTGAGTGCAAATGAGATCTCTTATATCAATAAATCAGTATTTATCTGATACAACTTCAACTTCAAATCCAATTTATGCAGCTACCCTACCCCAGTATATGGTAAGAATTAGGTACTGAAGGATGAGATTCATAGAAGTCTGCTACCAGAGCTGTAAGCTGCCAAAGTTTGCTTGTTAGAGGCTCCCCCTAAACTCCCACATTTTGATCCTTCTTGGTACAGAATTTGCAATTCCTAACCCTGTGAGTCCTCTCCTAGAGTTACATGAACCCATTCTTATATAACACACAGCCAAGAAAAGAGTTTCAAACTTTACTCCTTAAGATACGAGATTGGTACCACAGTTACTGCAGAATGGTCACTCACTACCTTTTGTGGATCTCTGTATATTTATTTTTTAAACAGATTTAACACAAAAAAAAAGCGAAAAAAAAAGACATGCCTTACTTCAGAATATTCTGGCTCCTATCTTGTAAAGACACTGTCTTGAATGATACACTCCATAAGAACAAGCAAATAAATTTCCTAAGTGGAGTCTGTTATAGAGCTACTCTACCCTAGGCAATAGAGAAACTGATGAAGACTATGCTGGAATCTTTCCTCTTGCGTTTTGTGCAAGGCCTAACCTACAGTCATCTTCTGACAATGCCAATGGATTCAGTATTTCTAGGTGAGATCAGGTGAATTTCAATGGAGCTTTCAAATCAGTTGAGTGTAAAGTAGTTCAGGGCTGCCAAGGGTGCAAACACATGGAAGAAAGCAAGTAAAGGTATTCAAGCCATCTCAGATTCCACAAGAAGCATATGCTAGCAAAGTTAATGCTTCACTTGGCTTTATATATCTAAATATATATTTATTCTCAGCAGTGGTAACTAGACCATTCAGAGCACTGTGCCAATACAGCCCTAATGCTACTGAAAATCAAATGAGTATGTACAGTGCAAACTCAAATATATTGCCATAGCATTCAGTTATGCTCTACTGATATCCCTGTCTATGCAGAGGCATACATCATCTATGTACTTCTGAAAAGTGTAGTATGGATCTGGGTTATGAATATACAAGTGATCTCAAGAATATATCTTGGGAAGGACTATTTCTTTCTCTTAAACTCAGCCAATAAAATGTATGGAGTTACTGAGTTCAATTAAATGGTAGTGTGTTTTGATGAGTAAGAATGACAATCTTTTCGTTCTTAGCACTTTCATTTACTGAATCATAGTTTCACAGAATCACAGAATCAGTTAGATAGGGAGGGCTGGGGGTTCTGTTTCTTCAAGTTTGGATTCCAAAGCTACTTTGAATAACTGCGTGGTGATTTTTATGTTGTTGTGTTTAAGAGGAATTTAGTGTGTTGCAGCTTGTGTCCATTATCTTCCATCCTATCACTGTGCACTTCCAAAAGAGTCTATTTCTCTTTCTACACTCTATAACAATTTGGAGACTTTGTTATGATCTCACCTTAGCTTTCTCTTCTCTATGCTGAACAAGAGCAATTCTCACCTTCTCCTCGGATATAAGGTGGTTCAGCCTCTGAATCACCTTAGCACCCTTCACTGGACACACTCCCATGTCACAGAGCTGCAGAATGGTTGTGGTTGGAAGGGGTCCTTGCTGACAGTCTGGACCACTCTTCCTGCTTGACCAGGGCCACCAAGAAACAGTTGCCTGGGACCACGTTCAGACAGCTTTCAACTACCTCCAAGGATGGAAAAGGACATGTTAATGTCTGTCTTGTGCTGAGGAGCCCTAAACAGCATAACAGATACAGTCTCACAAGTGCCAAAAGAGAAAACAATCATTACCTACTCCCTGCTGACTGTGCTCTTGCTAGTACAGTCCCCTATGTGGTTAGTTTTCTTTGCTGCTAGAGCACAATGCTGCTTCACCTACTTTCTGTCTACCTGGAAGTGCAGGTCCTTTTCTGCAAAGCTGCTTCCTAGCCAGTCAGCTGCCAGCCTCCAATTTTGCATGTGATTATTCAGTCCTAGAGTCAGTATCTATATTTGCTGGATTTCAGAAATGAAGTGTCTTTTCTGCCCATTTATATTTGCTACTAAGATCTCTCTGAATAGCAGCTCTATTTCCTAGTATGTCAACCATTCCCTTACCATTTGATATCATCTGCAAATTTGCTGTCAGTACCTTCTGCCCCATTGTCCACACCGTTAATAGAAATATGAAACAGTATGGGCCTCTATATTGGCCCTGAGAGACACCACTGCCAGTTGGATTTCGTACTTCTGATCATCTCCCTTTGAGTCCAGCTGTCCAGCTAGTTTTCAGTGATTTATTGTTCGCTCATCCAGATCATATTCACTACTTTCCTTACAAGGGATACTATCAGAAATTATGTTGAAAGTCCTGTCAGTGTCAACAATTTACTGCTTTCATAGAATCATAGAATCAACCGGGTTGGAAAAGACCTTCAAGATCAAGTCCAACCCTACGGTGGTTGCTAGACCATAGCACTAAGTGCCACATCCAGTCTCATCTTAGAAACCTCCAGGGATGGTGAATCCACCACCTCCCCCTGCAGCCAATTCCAGTGCCTGATTATTCTCTCTGTAAAATATTTCTTTCTAATATCTAACTTAAACCTCCCCTGGCAGAGCTTGAGACTTAGTCATCTCATCATGGGAAGCTACCGGGATGGTCAAGCATGATGTGTCCTTTGATTAGTTTTTGCTGGTTGTTCCCAATTACCATTTTGTTCTTTGGCAAGGAAACGGTTTTGTGGAGGATTTACTTCATAACCTGCAGAAGGACTGGTGTAAGACTGACTTGCCTGTAGTTCTCTGGATCTTCCTTCTTGGAGATTGATGTGATGTTTGTCCTTTCCAGCCATCAGGAAGCTCCCCCAGCTGGCATAATCCTTCAAAGATGATAGAAAGCTGGCTCTGCAAGCACCCTCCCTGTCCCCATGGGCTTTTGTATGTTCAAGCAGATAAAGAGCTCCTTAACTCTACCTTCATTTGATATGTTTCAGGCTTCACTTTTACTTCTTTATCTAAAATCTGTCTCTGGTTCCATAAAGCCTATTTGTCATTGAAGCTTCTGTAACAATGTTTTCTCCCCTTCAGTCATCGGGGTGAGGGAGGTTTATGACAAAGAGGGATTTACAGGGGTCCTGGCTTTGCTATCCACCCCCATGTTATCACAGCCCAGAATGTCAGGTATTCTGGGTCAAAGACAGAGAGGAAGGTAGTCCTTCAGGGGCTTCATATCAGTATCTGAACTGCATCCAGCCCTACTCACAACAGCATGAATATTTGATATATTCATTCCTTAACCACATTTTAAATTTTATTTTTCAAATTAGTACTTATATTTGTGTACTTTTTGGGGGGAGTTTTAGGCACACATAGATCATGGGCAGCTGCATAAGTGAAATAAAGGGGGGTCATGAGTACTGTGACACAGTGAATCACTGTATATTCTATCTCTAAAAATGCCTAGAGCCACATAATTTGACTTTAACATTTGCTGTGCTCTACAGTGAATATACTATCATTAGTCATCTTTTCTGCACAATGCTAGTACCAATTACTCTGCTGAAAAGAATACAAGAGAGTTATCTGAAACACCTGAATTGACTTTAACCTGTTGCTTGCTGAAGCAATCTTGCCTACCTTCTATACCATT
>NW_008671873.1:51764-72342 GCF_000695815.1 Acanthisitta chloris | reverse complement strand
GAGTAATAATTTCTTCAGGCAGCACCATGAGATTTACAGAAAGATTATGATTCCTTAGACTTTCTGTTCAAGCAAAAAGAGACTACTGTCAAGACTGTAGCGACAAAATATGTATGAAGCAAATTTGTCTTGCTTGTACAGTTTATTGTTTACAGGTGAAAGAAGTCAGGATTTGTTTTTCATAGAAATACAGAATGGTTTGTGTTGGAAGGGACATTAAAGACCATTTAGTTCCAGCCTCCCTGCCATGGACAGGGACACCTTCCACTAGAACAGGTTGCTCAAAGCCCCATCCATCCTGGCCTTGAACACTTCTAGGGATGGGGCATCCTCAGCTTCTCTGGGCAACCTGTTCAGTCTTTGACCACCATCATATGAAGAATGTCTTCTTAAAATCTAATCTCAACCTACCCTCTTTCTGTTTGAAGACATTCCCTCTTGTCCTATCTCTACATACCCTTGTACAAAGTCCCTCTCTAGCTCTCTTGTCAGCCCCCATTAGGTTGGAAGGCTGATATGAGGCATTACCAGAGCCTTCTCTTCTCCAGGTTGAACAGCCTCAACTCTCTCAGCCTATCCTCATAAGAGAGGAGCTCAAACCCTCTACATCTTTAAATGTGGATATAATTCAAATTAGTAAGAGTTTATTTGGCTTGATTTTTAAAAAAGTTTTTATTTTAAAGCCTCCAGGGTGTAATCATTATTAACAAATAAGTTGGAACATTCTTAGTGCTTAGCAGCTGAATGGTTCTATTTAGCTGTGATAGGATATGTCTGTCAAGTGAAATTGTCTCTTACCTCTAAGAATATGAAAGAAACTGCTAGGAAATGTATTTTAAAACTTAGGAAAGAGTAAAATCTTTATTTTCAGACCATCTAGACCTTGCCTAGAGCACTGTTCCTGCAATATTTTGTTAAAGGGATTTATTGGGATAACTGCAATGAGCAATTGTTATGTCTCGACCTCAGATTTAAAGAACATTTTGCATGCACAAGGTGCCTTCATGGCCTTCTGTGGCTCATTTTCCTGCCCCTGGCAGGAATATCTGAAACTTCCCTTGTCTGTTTAAGATTGTGTAAATCCTAGGTTAGATTTGACTAGGAACTGTTTTGCTTTGCCATCCCTTAATCTCACACATAAACACACAAAAGGCAAACCAATTTATTTTATTTCCTTGAAGAATTATCTTCATACTTTTAGCTTATACAAAACTTAAAGCTGAGCAAGTAGCAATTTCAAGTAAAAGTTTTCCATTTACAGAAAATGTTAAAATTAATTACATCAAAGTTTGGCCTAAATATGAAGCAGTTTCCATTGTCTGTTACAGATAATTTATCATCATGTTGTAAGCAAAGACATGGGGTTTCCATTTGCAAAAGAATAAAAAGGTATTCTTATGCATTTTTTTTCAGAGGCAGAACTTAGATCTCTTTTCAGAAGCTTCCATGATGGCAAAATTTCATCCAGCTCTAAAGTAAGAGAGTACATTTCCACAACTAAGCATATAAGAAATATTTGGGTAGGGAACATACTACTGTTTCTCCAATGAGATATTGATTTAATATCAGCAATCTACAAGATCACCATCTCTAAATTAAACCTAAGATAGTGACTAGTTTCCTACAGCTCTTAAGGGACTCTGAGTCAATAACAGTAATGCTTGACATTTGTATAGGAAAAGATTTTGAAATACCTTATAGATGTAAGTTGTACCTCACAATAATCCTTGTATCTTGTAATAAACTACATAGCACATTAATTATTTAAAAGTTAACAACATCCACTTTCTGGTCATGTTGACGTGATATATTGCATACAGGTGACGATGATATAAAACTAATTGTGTACCTGATAGTAGCTCTTTCTTTGTACCACAAATATAGTAGCCCTGGTAATATCTGCTTTAATAGAACTTGAGTTAAACTATGAGGTTCAGCTGAGGCCAGGCACTTCTTTCATCCCAGCAGGACAAGCTCTGCTCTGGTTCCATGTTGCCCAGGGGCCACGACTGAGCACACTCAGACAGCTCGGAGGTTACTAAATTATCAGAGCCTACAATGCAACGTCTTCAAAGAAGTAAAAATGGAAACTAGCATAACTAACAAGTCTGCAAACTGCAGCAATTTAGCAAGGAGTCAGTACACACCACAGTCCAGGCAGGATGGGCAGCTGCTATGAGTTGGATCACTGACCGCCCCAGCTCCACTGCCACCATTCCAGCCAGAAAGCCAAGCACTGCTGAGTGTCTCCAAGATGAAGGACAGAAGATGCTAACCAGAATAAAATTGCAGCAAACGCTTGCCAATATTTTTTTCTCCGTAAAAATAAGTGCTGAGCACTTTCATTGGATAGGTTAATAAACTATTCCTAGAGAGATAATTGCTAGAGGGGAAAAAAAGGTGTTTTGTGAAAAGCTTTTAAGCTCCCCAAATCATGTTTTCTTCAAAGGAATTAGTATTTTCTTTAATGTTTTTCTACTTCCATGCCTTTCTTTAAAAAAAAAAAAAAGAAAACAAAACAAAAACAAAATTAAGAAAAGGCAGAGGACAGAAAGGCAGAATGGAAAGAAGAGCATACAATGGAAAACAGTATTTTACATGTACATGAAAAAATTTATCATTCATGTAAAATTGTCATATTTTTAAGGGTGATATATTTGTGGTGATGAGTACTGCATCCAGCTCTTGAATCCCCAGCACAGGAAGGGCTTCAACTTATTGGAGCAAGTCCAGAGGAGTACCATCAAAACCTTATTAGAGGGATGAGTAACCTCTCCTATGAGGAAACATTAAGAGAATTGGGATTGTTAAGCCTGGAGAAGAGAAGGTTTTGGGGTTACCTAATTGTGACCTTTCAGTACATGAAGGGAGACTACAAGAAAGATGGAGAGGAGCTACAAGAGCTTGTAGTGACAGGATAAGAAGGAATGGCTTCAAACTGAATGAGAGTAGGTTTAGAGCAGATATACTGGAACAGGTTACCCAGAGAAGTTGTGGATGCCTTGTCCTTGGAAGTGTTCAAGGCCAGCCTGGATGTAGCTCTGAGCTACCAGGTCTAGTGAAGGTTGCCCCCACCTGTGGCACAGGGATGGAAATAGATGATCTTTTTGGTCCTTTCTGATCCAGGCTATTCTATGATTATCTATAATAAACAGAAATTTTTTAATTAAAAAGTATAGGTGTGTGTAAAACTTTACATGTTTTCTAGTTAACTCTTTTCATGAGGTTCTAGTACACACTGATGCATAAAAGTAGTGTTTTTCTAAGAGAAAGACAGTGGACTGAGCTTCTCAACTCTGTGCAAGCACAAAGGAAACCAGAAGCTGAGTTTCCAAAGAGGCCACTGCCCTTCATTGCAGTGCCTGTCTTTCACCTACCAGGTTCAGTAACAAATGGTACCACTTGAGCAGGAGTAGGATCCAGGACTATTCTCTTCCTCATGGTCTTTTTGACTGGGTTAAAAAAAAAGTATTTATTTCAAGATGGTCACCTAATTTTATGACCTTTACCTGTGTTGCCTCATGAAAGCCTGAGGTGGAAAGCTCTTTTTTTATGAACCAGCCTGGGTTATAAAACAGAGTACTGCCACATTCCCTTCATATTAGCATTCATTTCATGATTTTTATTTTTTTCCTTGACTGGAAGAACTGCCTACACCCCTGTTCACCATGGCAACTGAAGAATCTAGCAGCAGACTCAGGGTAGGAAAAACATAAGAAAAAAACCCAACTTGAAAATATCCCCTGATACTAAAATTGGCTTTGTTTTCACAGCAACACATTGTGCAATTGCAAAAGAAAGGGAGCTATCTACCTATATTTCAGTTGGAATCACCCAGCATGGGAGGAGCACAGAAAGTGTGTGTATGTTTGCATGTTACACTGGAGTATGTAAAGGGTAGGTGGCACTTATTTTCAAAGCATGTTTTGACTGCTGAGGGAGGATGAGATATTGACAATGACATGTTAGTGGATGTTTCTGCAAAGAGAAGACATTCATATGTACTGGATGGAAATCACAGCAAATTTCTTTGAAAAGTTTTCCTTCTGTTCCTGGGTTGGTGCAATACACATAACTGTTGACAAATATTTATCAGCTTGTCTAAACATGCAGAAAGAGTGAACCAAAGTCTTTCAGCCACTATCAGAATGAACACAGGCACTGATGTGTTTGCTATGAGTATAGTCAAATACTGTACAAAAATACTAGTCTCATAGGCTATAGTTACTTAAACCAGCAAACAATATGAGTTTATAGGAATAATTCCACACAGACTGCTGTAAAAGCTATTTTGAAAATTGATGATAACTAAAATAGTATTAAGTTATGTTGTTTCTTCTCTAAGCAGAAAAACACATATATTAGAAATAGCAAAGGAAAAAACAACACCATAATATCTCACCTTATTAAAGAGAAAGGAATCCATATCCAAACTTGTAAGTAAAAAAAGTCAATAAAGAGTTTTCCTGATTAATTTGATTATATGAGTAAGGAAAATAGTCTGACACAAATTAATCTAATCACAGTAGACAAGTGCATTGGAAGTTTTCTTCCATAAAATTGGCTAAAGAGTCTGTTTTTCTTAATAAAGGGACAATGGGTAAAATAACTTCCCTAGATTGCCATCAGCTGAAAATGTCTTGCAATTGAATTTAAAAAAAAAAAAAGAGGAACAAATATACTTTTCCACCACTATTTAAAAGCAAAGTATTCCATATAATAAAAAGAGAGCTTTTAAGATAAACACTGCTGTGTGGAGACCAAAGCTCACAAATTCCTTGTGTTCTTAGTATCCCCACTGGAACAGCATGTTTCCCTCCAAACATAGTCTCTACATATCTCTCATGGGGAAGGAAAGTGGAGGTTGCTCAGCTCTAGACCAACACAGCAGAGTCACAGGCAGGGGATGAGGTTGAATTCAAGAGCTGAAATGCACACCTGTGTCTACAGTGCAGGATTGTTGTTGTCAAAACCCTGACAGTCATGGTTTTCTCCTACACAGAAATTGGAAGAGGAGTTTTATCAGGTTTGACAAGCCAGATCATAATGTGCATGTGTACAGAAACAAATGGATGGGTTTTTTTAAGTTTTCGTCAAGATTCCGCTCACTGCATTTCAATTTCAGAAATTAGCTCTCTGTTGCTATTTATTCTCTAATTCTCAGTTATTCTCTCTCAGTGAATGAAAGGTGCAGGAGAACAAAGGACAGGACCAACAAAATGCAGAAAACAGAACTTGTGCTATGAGAAATGGAACGAAGAGTTGAAGGTAAAGTCAAGCATGACTGAAATAGAGGAGTAGAAATATATGCATTGATAAGGAAAGATAATAGCAAAAATGCTGAGGCAGTGTTCTAAATTAACAATGCAAAATATTGGTTAGAAATACTTTTTTTAAATGGAATACTTAGATTAAAACCGCTTGGGGAATGACTGGCAAAGAATTTATCTTCAGGCAGTTTTAGAACAATATTCTATACCTCCATACAAACTCTGCTGTAGTTAGAAATCCTGAGAGACAAAGGTACTTGCTAGTCCTCAGATGTGGAACCAGCTTAGAATACCAAGTAAAAGGTATTAAACCAGCTAGAATTTGCATTTAAAGCAATGGGAAAAAATGTGGAAATGCACCAGAGACGGTGCATAAAAATCAACTGAATAAAGACATCATGAGTTTTCCAAGAGACAAGGGGGAACTGGAAAAAGGACTCATTAAGAAATGGCAAGAGTGAAGACAGACATGCAAAAAGTCATATTATTTATGCAAATAAAAGGAGAATAATATGTAAATGGATGGCCCTCTGCAATTCTCTTCATCTTCTTGACATTAAAAATAATCAGTGTATAGTACTAAAACTAAAGTAATCATTTGCATCTGTGTTCAGGAAATAAGGATGTGGACTTGAGGGTTGAATCAGCATCGATGATACTGAAATCTCGGAAAAGTTCATGAAATGTCCTTGCCTGATTCAGCAAGGGTTTGAACCAGACTATTTACCCCTGTCTATGTCTGACCTGTCTTTTCTATTTCCTTCATCTTTTCCTTTTGCTTGATGTTTTCAATTTCTTTTAATGATAATTTAGTCATGGGAGGATGACTAATCTGCACATTTTCTCAAATTAGTTTTGTAAACACTAAAGAACCACTTAAGTGGAAGCACTTCTCTAGTTTCCAGAGGTACTGCTGAATAATGAGCTGGTGTAGCTAAGGTTTGAAACATACATACTTGCCTAGGAAGACCTAGACTTTTATGTTCTGATTTTCCCTATTAGTTACCCAAGAAATGTAATTGTGCCCTATTCACCCACGTCAGAAAGAAACAATTCAACTTCTTATAACCAGATCCTTGTCAGTAGTGTAGCAGTAAGTACTTCGGGTAAACTCTCCACTTTAACATTAGATGAGTAATGAGAAATGGGAAAATTCTTTATTCTTTATTTCTGTTCATCTGGAGGTATTTTAAACCACTTCAACTAACTAATTTAATTCACCTCTTTTTAACTGAAATTAAATCTTCTGGATTGAGAGATTGACTTTGACATTCAAAACAAGGTGGGGGAAACTATACAGAAGCATACAGCAAAATTGCCAAAGCAGTAGAATTTTATTTGGGAAAATTTCATAAGAATTTGCCTCTAAGAGAAAGAAAAATATTTGCTGGAAATTTGCATTCATGTTAGCCTTCTTTCATTATGCAAAATGACATCTCCAATGCCTCAGGCAGGTATTTCTAATAGAAACCAAAGGAATAAAAAGTGATAAAGAAATTAAAATCTAATAACATATTTTGATAGAATATTTATAAGTGATCAGCAGTGTATTAAGCTGTAGAGAATACTCATCACAGCCACTCTGGCTTGTTATTATCTCTCCTGCAGAACTACCTAACCCAAGGCTAGATGGCTTTGAAATTTGAAAACAAGTTTCTGAGCATTAGACAGTGCATCTATTATCACCAACAGCTTCAGCATGTGAGTGTGCATATATACTAAATTAAGCAAGGTGCTATCTGCAAGTTTTCTTTTTTATAGATACAGTTTTCTACCAGGCTTTAATTTTTTTAATTTGTTTTTCTTTGTTTTTTTGGTGATTTGGAGATTTTTTTAATGAATGATACAGAGGAAAACAATTTTAGTACAAATGAACCAAGAGTGTAAGTCAATCCTTCCATGGCATGAATCAGAACAACTACACTGAGCAACTTGGCACCAGCTGAGAATCTACTCAAAACCATAAACATTTTAATTCATAACAATGTAACATCCTAAAACCTTCAGCCTAAATCCAATATCTAAACCCCTTTAGTCCAACCCTTTTGATAGCACCTTTTCCTGTGTCATAGTGAAATCACATTTCATTAAGACAGATGATTTCAGCATAGTACCTTTCCTACAGAAGTCAGGCAGAGCAACAGTTCTAGTTTCAAAACTACCAAACTGATATTTTAATAAACAAAATGTGAGTTTGGTCAAAGTCTATATATAGCATTCCTGAATTTTTATAGGAATGTTCTAAGCATTTGGAAAGGAAAAGGCAGATTTGGACTGCTGATTATTACATTTTGGAGGTTTTGCAAGGGGATTTTTTGACCATATCTTATTTATAGCGATTGCCTGTAATCAAGATATTTTTTAAGTGCCAACTTTATTGTGAAGTTTATTTGATTTTGCATTAGAGCCTGAACTTCTCAGCATTCAGTGGTGGATTTGCAGAAGGCATTTTACTGAGGTGTAGAGTTGCTATTGTAAGAAACTTAATTTTAATTTTATTGCTACAAATATGTCCTGTCCTACATGAAGTTGTTGTTTGCCAAGAAGCCAAGGACATAATAAACCTTATGTAGCTGGAAAAGTCCAGCAATAGTTCACAGCAGGTATCTGACAGGATACCAGAAATGACAGAAAATTGTACCCTCAGCAATCATTGGTCATTGCTGAAAATAGGATTTTTCCTGACCTTTGGAACTCTTCAACAAATTTAGTGGATATCCTGTATAAAGTTTGCCCTGGAGTTCTTCAAGAAGCTTGAGATAGTGCTGACATACGGGCAGCATCTCATGAGATTATTTCCAGAAATTCTGGAGGATATTTTGCAATACAGGCTGTTAGGAAATATGCTTGATACCCAAGTGATCTCTCAGAAAAACAAAAGAGACTCAGTGGAAATATGAATTAAACAACAATTTCCCTATTACTCTCTGAACATAATTCTAATTTTCTGTTTTCCTTTCACCTAAATTGTATTCTTATCATCATGAAACTGACAGTTCTAGCAAAATGACTTGCTTAGTTATTCTCCTATTAGTCATAATTGACAAAGAGGAAGTGGAGATCTGTATTGAGAGGAAAGCACTAATGACTGAAATATTTGAGAGGAATTTGGGAGCAGGGGAGCCCTGCATGATTGCTTATGCTGGGTGAAATATGAGATTGGAGATTATTGGAATTATATCTAGTGAAAGAGAAAACTCACAAGGTATGGTTATAACCTGTCATGACCCTGAGAGCACCGAGGTGCCTACCTATCCCTGCCCAGCCTCCACCAGTGCCTTCCTCCACTCTGTCCACATCCCAGGACTGCATTTCAGCCCACCCCAGTGGCATCAGCCCTTGCCTCATTGATGCTGTAGGAGTGCCCATCTCCAGCTCAGTTCCTGGCAATCCTGGCTTGCTCTCTGTATTTGTCAGGCTGACATTGGACTTGACTTATTTTTTCACCTTTTCTGTCCAAGGAACCTCTTATTACCTTGGCCCTGGACCTATGTGAGGTAATGAAGCAAACCCCATGTTGGCATCTCCCTGATAATAACCAGGAGGAACATAATCATGGAGTGACACCATGAGAGGTCAAGAAACTGGCTGTACAGCCAGGAAACCAGCTCTAAGCAAAACACAGGAGTGTGAAAGGAGAGAGAAAGCAAGTGAGAAAGAAGTCTCTTTTCATCAGATTTCCTTAGTTTTATGGTACTGTTGCTGATACTGATTCAAGATTTAACAGCTTCAGAGGCATTTCATCCAGAATGTCCTGTCTGTGGATTGTAATTGCTCGTCATAGAGAAGAGTTGAATCAAATAACAATTTTCCAAGCTAAAAATACTCCTTAAGTGAGATCACAGGTATATAAAGCAAAAATGAGAACTAACCTAGTTGAAATGGAGAGAAGTCTGCAGAAGCAGACTGAGATTTGGGGTTTCTGGACTGTTTTTCTAACCACTAAAGAACCAAAGAAGTTGGGAACAGATATGCTGAACAATATGTATTCAATATTGCTTCCAAGTACAGCAACATCTGAGGAGCCTGAGAAGAATGAGATATAACTGCCTCTATATAAAGCAAAGATACATCAATGCAATATTGTGTTTAAAATAGTTCATTTTTTTTTCCCAAAACCCGAAAAACCTCATTAGTTTTTCTCTCCAGACAAAACTGTGTTGCCAGGCAATATGAAATATGACCATGGTCTGCATCTAGATCTATTGGCTTTCTTCTAAATTGGCTTTCTTCTGTGAGATTTTGGTATCACAGAACATTCAGCCTAGTCAAGCACTTCATGTTGTGAACATTCAGCCCATCACCTTCTCCAGCTCTTCTTGAGCTGCAGGCACAATTGTTTCAGTGTGAGTGGAGGCAACCATATGGTTAGCATCATTTCGTTGTCTGTGAAACACAAGGATTGCTAATTCGTCCTGCTTGACTAAAGCAGATTTGTTACAGTTTTCTCATTCTTTGATGGACAGGACTGCAGACCCAGGGCTTCAATCAGAACCAGCTTTCAGCTGCTCACCATGTAGAAACTTTCAGGCACTAAATATCACACTCACCTGTGTTTGGAAGTACTGTGATCCAGCTATTTAGGTGTGTCACTCACAGTCTCCTTCCACACCTCAGTTATTCCCTTTCTCTGTTGCTTTTTGAAACTAAAGTTGGAAATTCAAGGCTTTCTCAATAGTGATTGATTCTCTCTCTTACAATGACACAGTAAGTAAAAGAAATGATCAATACTAACTTATTTTTGGTGGACTTCTTTCTGACCCAGTTGATGATATCACTGCTTGAAGCTCAGACTTGGCCAGAAGTGTTTCATAATTTCAGCAGAAATGTGGTGAAATAGTGAATTTTAACAGCCTTAAGCAAAACTTTTAGTCTGATTTAAATCTCTCTATAACATATTAAGGTCTGGGGCTGGTTAGACTTTTCTTTAAACTCAACTTCAAATAATTTCATAAATGCTTTACATTGTGAGAGATGGAAGAGAAAAATTTGTATGCCTAAAACTTTAAAAGAATCCAAACAAATTGAAAGAGTTTTCAGTAAAGGTGTGTTCTTAAACTTCAAAAAAGAGAATCAAAGGGCAAATCTTCCACTCTTATAGACAATTCTGTGATTCACCTTCCATGAAGACAGACATCTTCAGGGGATAATTAACTAACAAAAAGAAATGTCATTATATATTGAGTATTACAAGGAAAAATGCTTTCTCGTCAGCTGAAAAATGACATCTCCAGAGTCAGGAATATCAGTTCTTTGCTGTGTAGTTTTGGGCTTTCAAACATGTTGCTATCTCTTTATATTTTTCATTATTTGGAAAAATAATTTCTTACAAATCTACATTTATATTTCCTTACATACAGGTAGATATTCTTGCTATAAATAGTGGCACATATTCATAGACATGATAATGATACACACATACACCCACATAAACTCTCTATTGCTTTTTAAATATTTCTATATTTTACATTTGATAAGACACAGACCACAGTAAGTACCACCATGAGGTTACCACACATACAGCACAGCCTGAGATACCTTTTTTCTTGGGGTTTTATTCATTCTCTCTATAGGCCTTTCATTTTCAGCAAGTGCCATATGGACAAAACAGTTCCTGGTAAAATTTTGGACAACAATTAACATAAGCACAGCAGGAGATTCCAACTGTTGACCCCTAAAAGGTGGTTAATCAACAGCATATGGGTTTATTTATCCCAGCAAGCCCTTTTAATTAACAGTTCTGAAAAGTGTACTTTTTTATGAACACTTGGTTAGAATATATTGAGAAAATTCTAAATAGTGTAAATGAAACTCCAGCTTGAAACAAAATAACATTGTTTATAAGAAAAAACCTGCAATGAAGTCAACCCATGAGAAACACTAACAGCAGTACTCAAAAAACACTAGAGTAACAATGTTTGTGCCTAGAATCAGATCTGAATTTATAAGAAAATCTCTAAACTGCAGAAAGTTTGGATTTACTGTTTAAACTCAGGTTAAAAAAGCCCAAACAAACACGTTGTAAAGTTCATGTTTAGAGTAAAAAATGTCAGTAGGATAGGGAGGAAGCCTGGTTTGAACCCACCCTCTGAATATACCATGACATTTATTCAAGCTGACAGTAGCAGATACTTGATAATAGGGTAGATTGAAAGGAAGAGAGGGTAAAAAAATAGAGAGTGATGCCAAACTAGAGAAGACATGCGGTCACAAAGCACAGAATAAATAAACACAAGCAAAGAATAAATAAACCCAAGCAAAGCAACAAACAATAAAATTACTTTTTAATACCTCTTTATTACTGCAATGAAAACTATTTAAGCTAAGCCTTAGGTAAACTGATGCCTTAAGGTAAACCAAAATATTTCAGGTAAATTTTTTAAGGACAACAGTAAGCCAAATTTTCAGCTGATGTAAACTAAGATGACTACTTACAGCAAATTGGTTTACACTGGTCTTGAAAACATAATCAGATCCTTCATACTAAAGAAACTGAGACAACAAACCAAAGAGACTTTTTATTATCAATCAACTAAGAAAGAAACATTTCTTTGATGGTATTGCATCAGCTTATAAAAACTCCTGGTAAGCTTCCTGTAAATTATGTCCCGAAGGTGAATACATTGGGAGCTCTTACAGTGTTCTAACACCTCTAATTAAGGAGCTGTGAAAACTGAAATAACTACTGAACACCTTCGAGTATATTCACTCTTCACCTCTGAGCAATCTATTCTACCCTTTGTTAACAGCAACTGCTACACCAGAAGGAATATTTTGTATATACTTATTCAGCAGCAGAATGTGGTGTGTCCTAGGAGACACAGAAGTCTTTTACAGTATACTGTGCTAACTTAAAGCCATTTTTCCTCTTAGAAAATTATTTTCTCAATACAAACAGTATTGGAGTGTCCTTAGGTAAGATCTCTCATTGCCTACAATAAAATGGAAGAATGCCATGTGCAGATTTAAAGTATAGTAAACATCAGGGCAATTGTAGCTATAGCTACAATATTCTAAAAATGTTTGCCAAAGAAACTGTTAGCTGAGGTTCCACTAAGTAAGACTTACATTTGTCTTCAAAACAAAACAAAAAACGTTTTTGCTTTATCATTTGCTTACTTAACCACATTAAAAATAAGAGAATACAACCAAAATTGACATTCGTTTTTTGCCCTGTATTATGCACTAACAAAGAATGAGAAAGCAACCACAATATGAGGAGTCCACTAGAAGGAGTGAAGATGACATTTGCAGAAGGAAGATGTGTAAGGGACTGTTTTGTCTCTATTTCTGTGGAATGCCATACAAAACCAGCTCAGAACAGAAATATTTTAGACTGCTAACCCTTGCAGTTCTGCAAAACTCTCAGGTGCAGTAATCACACATCACAAAGCTTAGGGCAAATGTTAAAGACAGGGACAGAAATATATCCTGATAGGCAGATATCCATACTAACCTCTGTACACTTTATCATTCTATGTATTTAAAGTCAGTGGGAGGCTGACTTTCAGTAAAGACTTTCTACATTAAGAAGGATTTTCAGGACTGGCCACTACTGCGTAAATATAAGAGACTCTACCTTTAATTACAGTGTTGTTTTCTAAGATAGATATGGAAGTCCAAGTGTCTGATTTTTCTGATTTTAAAAAAAGACTCTTGTAGAATGCCCATAAGTAATATGATTAAGCACTGAATATGGTTTACAACCTCAAGGTAAATGTGGATGTCTTCAGCAGATAGTACAATGAAAATTGTCTTGAATCCATGTGAAGAAGGAAAAGAAAGAAAATGGAAAGAAAATTTATATGCGGCATAAATTACATCAGCTATCAACCTCCTGCACATTGAAGACTAATTCTTGTAAAAAAAAAAGATAAAAAAGCCATAGATTAGTCTAGCATGTTACCCTAAGTGAACAACTAATTTCATAAAACTGAAGACAGTATCCTACTTAAAAATACAGAAAAAAGTGAAATCCTTTGTGACAATTAAGCTAAGTGATTCATGCAGAGCTGTTGATTTCATTTTCAAAAGAAGATCAATGATTAGGCAAATCTCCTGTCTTGGATTCTGTCTGTCATCGCTAGCAAAAATTTTTGTTTCTAAAAGGTCTTTACTCCACTAGAAGATATTTCTGGTTTTATTTTTTAAAAGACCAGTGAGCAATAAAAGCAAACTTGTTAAGGTAGAAATATGCTTCATTAGGTGTATTTTGTTACCGTTGTTGGGTTTTGTTTTGTTTTGCTTGTTTGTTTTTAAATTAACCTATGCATGCATGAAATTACACCTAGATTACCCATAGGGACTGCTGACTCAATAAAAAGTCACTTTTCATCTTTTCATCAGGACAAACTACCTGTTTGGTACTTGCTTAATCCTGCTGTGTGAACTAGACTACTGTTGAGTTTAGATCCCACATTTCTTTTTGATCATTTCTTCAAAAAGAAGAAGCAGCTAAGAGTTATTTTACACCTGGTCACTGCTTTGTATAAAGTGGTTTTTGTTTATATGAGCACCCAGTCAGACATATTAAGCAACTTGGTAATAAATGATTTAAAGCATTAATCCCATTCTAGTGCACCAAAAGTAAAACTCAGCTATGAGCTACTTTTAGTGCAGTTGTCTCAAGAAGTTTGCTCATAAGGCTAAAAATGAAAATCTAGGAAACACAGACTAAGCATTTCAATCTTGCAAACATAATAGAGCACTAAGGGGCCAGATTGATTCTTCAGCACTGATGAAGGAGCCTCAAAGAGTATG
Organism: Acanthisitta chloris; assembly: GCF_000695815.1. Taxonomy (NCBI): domain Eukaryota; kingdom Metazoa; phylum Chordata; class Aves; order Passeriformes; family Acanthisittidae; genus Acanthisitta; species Acanthisitta chloris. The sequence continues at coordinate 58,312 of NW_008671873.1, read as the reverse complement.
ACCAAAGTATTACCCAGTTATGTTATGCGATGATGCAGCAAGATCCGTGTACATCCTCTGGAGTATAATGCTATATATTTTAGAAAGGTAATAATTTGTTTCTCATACAGTATTCCTATGGCTCTCTGTTTTTTAAAACTTTGTTTAGAAGAAGGGAGAGATAGCATTGCCTTTAAATGACAGAGTTTAGGAGTTAGCCAAGTGAAAATTAGTTCCACTGTAACTAATTGAAGTTAGATATTGTTTTCATTAAACTCTCATCAACTTCACATTTTGTTTATTTTCAAGTGTAGGTTTCAAGTGTTGCAGATGTGTTGGTTAGGTCTCAGGGAGGGTGCAGCAACTGTCACACCTGGTTCATTTACTATGTTATGCCTATTGGGCACTGGGCTTCAGAAAATCCTTTCCTTCTCTAAATGTTCAGGAGGGGTTTTTGGGTTCTTTTTATAATTCACCTCACTTTCTGGTGGTTAAAAGTCTGTGGCTAAGAGCTCACATAACTTGAATCAAAGAAAGCAATCCTGCATGATTTTAGTACCTCTTGGTCATGATGAAAACCTTTGTACTAATCTAGTACAATGTTGTACTTGTACTCATCATTCATTTTATTTGATTCTCTACATCTTTGTATTTTCAGAATCTGTCCTAACTACCTAACACTTAACAGGGACCATCCTAATATTTTAAAGGAAGCATTGCAGTATACAAAAAGGAGAAAGAGCTCTTGTCTTTCCTGAGATGAAATTATTTTTTATTTGGGGAAATATTGAGATTGCAAGCAAAAATTTCTCTTTCATTCCAAAGTAACAATGATTATTCATATGTAACTATATAGTCCTAGGAAGATTTCTCTTATTTTCCATATTTGAAAATTCATCGTCCTTGTTAGGAAAAATACTTGGGAAGGATTAATTTTATTATTGGATTATTTGTCTTGCTCTAAACACAAGAAAAAGAGGAAAATACATCAATAGGGAATAGACATAGGAGAAAGAAGTAAAGAGCAGTTCTCAAAACTTCTGAGGACTGAGAAGTGTGGTAAAGGCAAAGGAGATAAAAAAATCAGCTATCTATATGAAGGAATGAAAATTTGTAAGGAAGAAGGAAGAAACAAGCAGACAATGATGGCTAAATAATTTCTCTCAGATAAAGACAAATTAATAACCATAGTTAAGAATTCGAATTTTATGGAATTAATTATTCTTAGGTCTGCTCAGTAATGTTGAGGATTAATTTACTTCAATGTTTAAAATGTGCATAATCAATTTATGTCACTTTAAGGTAATTGATTTACCATATCTCACTTATATTTTGATATAGAAACTTTGGAGAAGTTTCAGTTCTTGGAAGTGAGTCCTAAAAAAAGTGTGTAATTATACAGCCTTGAACTGCTGAAAACTGATGTGGATTCAGGAAAAATTGTAGGAAATATCAGTCTACCTGATCTGAACATAGAGTTATTATGCTTTTAATCACTTTAAAACACTGCTGTTTCTTGCTAATGTGAACTATCCACAGCTTCTAACCTAGCTGCATTACTTAAAACTCTTCACAGCAAAACCAGAAAAATGTTTCACAACTCTGATTTCCTTGGTCAGCCATAAAGATACCACCACACCCCTTGGCAGAGCAAAGTATCTGGTGCATAATCTTATAAACCATTTCTTTAACTAATAGAGGACCTTTTAAAAAGAGTTTAATTCTTTGCCTTACAATTTCTGTTGGAATTTTTCTCCAGAAACCTTTCAAACATGGTGGGAAATTGATTCATTCTCAGAGCTATGCTCAAACTAGAATGAATGTCCCATAACAAAACACAAGAGTATACAAATCTGCTTTGAATATTGCCTGCTATATAACAGCATTTTAAGTAAAGCAGCTGTTGAAACTCAGCACATACTTAAGTATTTTGCTGTACATAGCTGTGTTAGTATAAACCCAAAACCTCTGCTGAGACAAACAAAGTCATCATTATGGAGCTTGATAGTATGATCCAACATTTTACACATAAAATCATATTTTGTATGTAAACATAATTTACCCCAAACCAATCTACATAATTTCACCTATTTACAGGAATATCACACAATAAATGTCACCATCAACATTGGTGCCGAAGCAATATTTTTAATGAGTTTAATCTATATTTTATATTTAAATGTATTACTTAGGATGAAATCCATCTGGGCTTATTAAAGCATAGTCCAAAGCCGAAAATATAGCTGGGAAGGCAAAAAATAAGTTAGCCAACTATAATGTGACCAACATAATAACAATACAGCCAGCTGCAAGCTGAATGTAGTAGAAACTTCTCAGCAATTAAAAATCACTGTGCATGCACAGATTCTCATCAACTATTTATAACTGCTTCCTTTATTTACATTAAAGATAGAGAAAAATGTAATCATGTCCAGCAGCATTTTGTTTGAAATAATAAGAGCTAGTTTAAAAGGTAAAACTTACAAGAATCCATGCAAGTGAATATAGAAATTAGTTTTTAAAACAATATGCCCCTTGTAAGTGGAAAATTGTCAGGGCCTGCTTTGAGTAAGTTATGGCATTATAGGCAGGTAAGTCCAGAAAGTATTGTATGATATACAAGGCAAAGTCAAGCATGTCTAAGTTGTTTATACAAAAATCTGGTAAACAACACTATGCAGGGGGTTGCTAGCAAACCAACATGAGTAAATCCTGTGAGAGGGCTTGGCAAGTGTGGAGGCTGCAACAAAGATCTGTGGATCAAGTCTACGTGGGCAGGAAGAAATATGAATCACCCAGCAAGACAAAGATCAGATGCATGTCTTCTGAGAAAGTCAGCAGTATAGAAAAATCAGGTGAGATTTTTATTTAAACAGCTGACATCATCAAACTGCTTCAGCACCTCCCTCTCATTAAGCAATGTATTCCAAAGTTTCATGCATGCTTAAGCAGGATATTAAGAAAAACTTTATTTTTTTGAGGTAGAAGTCCATATTCTCCTGTATTTTTTACATTGAACAATCCTTCTTAACAAAGTCACTTCAAGCAGAAATACTTCATATATGATAAGCCTTCTGGCCTCTCTCAGATTTCTTTCTGAAGCTGAATGGAAGGAATTACTTCAACCTCCCCATATAACTCTATAACGAATTTATGTCAACAAAACAAAAGCAACCTTTTATGTCAATAGGTTTTGCTGAAAAACCTTCAGTTAATAATTTTCAGTCATTCCATAGAAGCTGTTTGTGCATACTTATATGGACCAATGCTAAATTTTATTAAAAATAACCTGGAAAAATGTAATTTTATTTTAAAACAGTAGGATTCTCTCTTTGATTCTCTTTTTTTTTTTTTTTCAAAGCTATTGCTAATTTTAAAAGTGATAATTTATATTTACAAAGTGGGAAAGGTTAGAAAAAGTTCAAATTTAAAAAGCATTGCAAACTCATTCCCTTTTTCTTTGCTAATTTTCAAGTTGATTGAGTTTGAGTCCTAAAGAAATTCACTTCAAGTTATATTTTCAATTAAATTCTTAGCATACAACAGCAGCATTTAAATGTCAGACTTCTGTCTCTGAAACACAAACTTGTTTTATAGGTTGAAATGGAAGGATTAGTACCATGGTCAACAATTTCACATGGTTGTATAACTTCATCCAGCTGTACTATTTCATCTTGTGAAATACAGACATAAATGTGTCTTTATGTGCATATATGTATATGCACATAATATCTCAATAAACGTTTTACAAAACTGGAATTAATTAAAGCATCCTAGTGGTCCATTTTATTAACTTGAGGCATATTAAAGCATCTTGAAATAGCACAGCAGTGACTGTCAGCTAGCCAGACTGCCTAATGTGGAGAGTTTCCCTTGTTAGGTATCTTATTAAAGTTCTCAGCAGGGTTTCTGATTCCTCTCAACATCAAATGAATAGCACCAGCCTGTATTCAAGAAAGAGATAACTACACTCTAACTAGATTATGCCAAATTCCAGAAATGTGCTTTCACAGTTGCCAAAGATTATTTTTTTTACATTTTCCTACCATGCATATTTCCAAGGCACCTTGCACTATGGGCCCTATTCATAGGAAATATTATCCTGGGTTGCTACACTACCACACCAACACCAGCTTAGTTTCACAAGGATATTTAACCTGAGAGAGGTAGTTTCTTGGATTTGGAATATCAGTGCAATTTTTAGTTATTTGAAAGTAGCTGCTACAGCAAGTTAAACAATGAAAGATCATGACAGTCTCCCCTGTTCCTCTGCTTTCCTTGAAGGAGCAGGAAATGCTACTACTATATCAGTATTAATGTAATTCTAGGCATCACTTACCAACTTTTATTAAAAACTCTCTCAGTAAGAGTCTCAGCATGGCACAGAATCAGATAATGCAGACAGGAAATAAATAGCTGATCTGGAAAGTAAACCTGCAAGGACCCTTCCCTATGCCTTACATTCAGCAAGGAAGTCATCTCTTGATAGGTACTGCAAATGAAGTAGAGTTCAAGAGCTCCAATCATTAGAACAAGTGAAACCTGTGTTTAGCTCCCTGCTCTGCCAGACTGGGCTGATGAGAGAGCAAGTGACTGAGAATCAGAGCTGTATAAGAACAGAGCTTTCCAGACCCTGCTCTCAGAGGTCAAAGCCAGACACCTGTAATCTCTACACAGTATACAGGGATAGTCAAGTACCTCAGAAAGGCATTTTGTTTCATGTAGAGTGGGGAGGTGCCAATCCAAAAGCAAATTCTACAGACAGCGTCTATAATCCCACTCACATTTGAAGTTTGAGCAGCTCATTAAAGGCTGCAAACAGATGCCTCAGTGCCTGATCAACATCTGGAGACAGGAATACTGATGGCAGATGGCTAAAAACAATTTTTGCAATCGCTTTTTTTTTTCCTTCACTGATGGTATCTGTTAATTCTTCATGCAGGACATTCATGGATAAACCATTCATGGAGAGCTGAGCGCCTCTCCTATGCTGATATCTACCAAGCACCTGAATAATAAAATATAACCCTGGGTGCAGGCACTATTTTTCTCCCTCCTATAAAGATACAGTTAGGCTACCTTTTGACCTCTCTGTTCCTAGTGCCATAAATCTTGCATTAAGGGATGCATCATGGCCCAGCTTCAGACAGAAAGATGCAAAGACCCCCCCACTCTGCTGAGGCTGTGTACAGACTGGCACTTGGCACATACCTGGAGAGAGTCACTGATTTGATACTGCAGAATAAAGATTGAATTCTCTATTTCTTTAGGATCTGCAACTGCTCTAGCAGCAAGTGGGAGAAATGGGGAAAAGGTTGGTGGAGACACCATAATCTTTTAAAACAGAAAATAAACACAACCACATTTTCTGGGAGAGCCAGTATAACCTAACTGGATACAAAAATGCTATGGGAAGAAACAAAGTGCTATGGGAAGAAATGAAGTGCTATGGGAAGAAATGAAGTGCTGCTGTTTGCCCTAGATCATAAGAGCCACAGGAGCTGGTTATCTAACTGCTCTGCACACATATAGGCAGACTTGAATAATAGCTACAGCCTTCCTCAAATGGTCCAGGCTTCCAGTACCTTCAAGCAAATGAGAGCTGGTGAAGCCACTACAAAGAGATATAATAAAATGCCTCAGAAATATTTCCCATTTCTTCCTGAAAAACATGACTTTCAGTCCTCACCATCACATCCTGCTCAGAACTTACTTGCCAGTACTTCTCAATGAACTACTACTCTGGAGTTTCTTGACCACCTTTGAAAGTATCATTTTATGATTTTGTCACCACGGGCAAGATTAAAGTCCATGCTGGAACATAAACACATACAAACACATGAGCACAAGCACCAAGGTGGATCCATTCCTCATTTATAGTGAATAGTTTCCCTGATTAGCTAAAAATAAATCTGATATAGAAACAAATGAAAATTAATACTAAAATATGTTGCATGTCTTGCATTTCTTTGATACGGTTCAGGACTGAACAGTGTTTTTCAAGAAGGTTAATTGGGAAATTAAATTTTAATAATTCACATCATGATATCAGTGGAGAAATTGTCCTTTCTAAAGGATGTAAAATATCTTTATCACACCTGAATGTTTTTTGTGGCCTACAATTTAATTTACCTGGTGTTTTCACAAAGGGCTGTTTCTGCAGGGTAATATGAACCAGTGAGGTCATTAGGAGCTTCAGATTTCTGAAGGTTGTACTTGAGAGGATTGTGGCAGGCAGATTGCTGAAACAATAAATTTCTTTTCTTTTAAGTTACATTTATTTCATAACAGAACATTTTAGGGTACAGTAAGAGGGAACCAGAGAATGGTTGCAATATCTTAGGAAGAATTATTTTTAAAGTAACGGTGGGAACCAGTGTCTGGACTGTAGTGTCCCCACCCCCAAATCATCTGTTCTGTCCTGAACTTCTAGATAACCTACTTGGTGAAGAATTTGCCTGTTAGTATTTAACTTTCAAAAGAACTTTAAATGTGCAAGTGATAAATTTTGACACAGTTTTCCATGTTGAGTTAGATCTGATGTTCAGATCTTTCAAAGATCTAGGCTT
>NW_008671873.1:31609-51694 GCF_000695815.1 Acanthisitta chloris | reverse complement strand
GGATGCAAACCAAGCTAGCTGAATGAAGAGATTTGGGGTGTGGGGGTGGGGAATACCAGAGTAACATCCTGCAAAATCATATGGAAAACTGTAGTATAGTGATGATGCAAGCAGAAGGCTTTCAAGAAGATGGATCATAGTTTCAAAGAAGATGAAAATAAGCTGTTACATAAGAACAAAACCAGTTCAGATAATCAGGCTCCCGCTTAGCTTAGCATCTTGAGAAAGAAAGGAGGAAACATACTGGAAGTAAAACCAACATATTTCCAGGGGGGGAAAAAAAGTGTTCAAATTTAGCACAACCAATCCAGTATCTTGGATTTAGGGAATTCACAGCAATTTTAGCCATTAGACAAATAGACAATCTGCAACTAAATATAGATAGATTTTTCAGAGTACATTAACCTCTGGACTTCTTCTATTGCTATTATTTACTGAAGGCATGTTGTACCAGTCAGAACAGACAGTGAGAAATCAGATTACAGAGCTGATCTTGGAGCCAAGTGATACTTTCAGTGATATTGATGTTTGCACAACTGGCTGTCTCCTGGCTCATTCAAAACCAAATATGAAAGTTATGCAAAGAAGCAACAATTTCCCATTGTTATTTAAGAAAGGCAATATTGAATAGTCTGAGCACAAAGAGCTGTTCAGATATAGTCTGTGCTCAAGAGAAGACATCCAACAGCTCATCTTCTTTGTTTTTTTCTGCTCAATATTCTCTCAGCTGTGGACGGATGTTTCAGACACCAAACAGTCAGAAGCAGCACTGCAAAATGAATGACACTGGTTCCATTAGAGAGAATAATAAAACCCTTATTGCACTTCTATAGAGGGAGAATATGGACAACACAGATGACTTTTGAATTTCTGTGTATATTCATATTTGCTTCTCCCATCTTGCTTCATTCTGAGAACCTAGTTATTGTATTCCTTTAACCAGGTCCTGCAAAAGCAAAATTCCCACTGCTGCCAATTCTAAAAATACAAAGAAAAGCTTTTGCATAAAGAACACAGGTACAGACTTTTTGTAAACCAAAGGTTATACAGCACCATAGGAATATAAGACTCAAACACAAAATAAAGTTTACATATTTCTGTCAGGTGGTTGAGGTTTCTGACATCTTGATTAGACAAGAGGTGCACTGCTCATTGTCTGTTGCTAGAAGGAGGATGCTTCTTGTTCAGAACTGGTTAGTTTTATCAGTTTTGGTTAAATAAAACAAAAAGCATACATGAGAGAGTATGCATAGAAGAGAGAAAAAATATTTCCTTTTGGAGGAAAAGGCAGATGCATTCCCATAGTCACACATAGAAATAATTGTTGGAAGGCATGAGGAAAAAAATTTATTAAAAAATTCAACCGTGCAACCTCTCAGAGTGTTATCATCTGTTGAGAAATTCAGCAAATTTCAAGCTAAGGAAAATAAACATCTTTTTTTTTTCTGAATCTGCAATTTCTGTCAATGCAGGCAGCATACAAATGAATATTAACCTCTCTGACTGTCTTTAATGGATAACATATGCTGCTGCTGGGCTTGTTGAAGGAGCTGGGCTGAGGGTATGGGGGAAGAAGGGAAAAAGTAGAGCTGAGTGATTCTGGTGAGCATTTGATGTTTGTACTCTAGCTGCAAAAACTGAACGTGTTTGCAACAGGGAAGAAAATTCAGCACTCCTGAAAACAAATGGCCTCACTTAAAGAAAACTGGAGGTGGTGAAGGAAGGGAATTTACTGAAAACAAATGCATTCTCACTGTAGAAAAAAACCACCCAAACCCAACAAAAACAATGCTCAACAAACAAACTAAATTAACTCAGTATCTCAAGACTGCTTAATACCTATCTGGGAATCTGTTTCTCACTGATTGGAAGAGAAAGGACAGTAGGAGGGGTTGCCTCAAATTTCTCCCAAATGAAGGATTGTGGGGGTGGACTGGAGGGGGCTGAAGACTGTAACATCAGGAGACACATTTGTTCAGTCTTCACTGGCATTTCCAAGCTGAAGAATTTGTTTCTGCAAAAAAGGTTAAAAACTGTTCTATGACTTGGATTAAATTAATTTCCTTGGCATGAAAAGATAGTCTTTTCCTTCTCTCTGCTTGATGCCCAAATCAGAGCAATCTTATTTTGTTTCTGTTCACTGTTTTAGTCTGTCAGCATTGTTAGACTTTCTCTTGCTTGCACAGAAATATTCCTTTGTTAAACCTGATTGATTTCCCCTATTACACATCTTAATTCACATCTCTGTCCCCCACTGGTCCTTGTGATCTTTTCAACAGTAAATGTGGGAATTTACATTTGGATTAAAATTTCTTCAGGTTCTGCTCAGATCTTGTTTAATTTTCATTTTTGTCTATTGGAGAAAATAAAAAAGTGTAAATATAAGAAGATAGAACTTGCCTAACTTCCAACAGGTGTTGTTGGATGAGGGTTTTTTCTTGTTTGAGGCATTATTTTTAAATTTCCTATCGCTGAAACTGTATTCTGTTACCTGATACATATAATTCAACTAACAATGCAAGTTTTTCAACATTTTTCCTGAGATCACTAGTGAAAAGTATATCCAAAACTCCAATAAGAACCAAAAAGTTTGCACCATTTCTATGAATTGCTACAGTTATGCATGTACATCTAATGTTTTGATGATGCTTATCAAATCAGATTTTGAAGACCTGCAATGGTAGAGACTTTACAGTACCCTTAAGGACAACAGTTCAATGTATTTATTGCAACAAAAGTTCTGGTTCCTTTGGTTTTTTATTAAGTTCAGTATTTCTGATGCTATCTGACACAGATGAGAAAATCAGATTATTTCCTTGATAATGAGCTTTTATACTCCTGAAAGCTGTCCCTTTTCTCTTATGAACAAACTTGATCCTCATACTGATGAGGCTATTGACATATATTCTGCATACGATCATGAACCTAGAACTGTGAAAAACAACCAGACCTTCAAGCATTGCAGTTTGCTTCTTCTAACACTTAGCTTCATTTTGTTTGGATTTCTTTAACAGACAGTTTTCTAGTGTTTTGCAAAGTATCTTTCAAGCTTTTTCCTTTTTTGTTCTGTGTGTGACACCAGATTTATCACTGTCCTGGGGCCACCCTTACCTCATGCAGGATAGTAACATGAGAGAAACTCAAACTGATTCACCAACAAGTTCTGTTATGTGGCAACTGACTCTAACTTGCCATTTAAGTAGACCTAGACTAATTTAATGGCATGTTGTTTAAGCCCTTTCTTCTTGCAACTCATGTTTATTTTATCATTTTTCATGCCATTGGTATATTTTATTTGTTGCCAGCATTTTACTTGTATGGCTCTGTGCAGTCATCATGACACCAAATTACTCCTGAGAGGTATTCAAAAGCTTTCCAACTTTTCTGAATGTGACAGGCTAGGATGCTGGAAATGGTTGAAGTCATGGAATGGAAAACATCATGGGAATATGACTCAGGACTAGTCATCACCACCTGGAAAGCTGTCATTAAAAAAAAATCATGTTAGAAGTCAACATATAGTTTTGAGTCTTGCAAAGTTGCTGGAAGGGAAGTTAACAAAAATCAGGTTCGGGAGGGTTCCATCAGTGATCTTTCTTCAGTGCAAAATATTTTCTTAAAGCAAGAGACCTTCTCAAGTTGGACTGGACCTCTAGAACTTGTTGGCAGAAAGAGGTCAAAGTGAGCTTCAAACTCCCTCTGCACTACCTCACTTTCCTCAAAGTGGTTTAGGTTATTGCAGGAAGCAAAGCAGCATCTGATCTGCCAAATTATGCTGGATAATAACATTCCTGATTACAAAGCAACTCAAATTAATGTGAGATCACTCTCAAGTTGCTATAAGCTTTTCTTTAGGGCATAAAATAAAAGCCACCAGTTGTTCTCCCAAGCTAGTTTCAAGGCTGCATAGACTTTGTGCTCTATTAGTGTCCAAAGGATTCATGAAGATCTTCTCTAAAGTCTTTAACCATAGAAGTTGGCCATGTACACACCTTAGAACTGCCCTAATCTTTTCACTTTTGTCTATGTTGAATCATTCTTTACTACTTTAATCTGTTCCATAGTTTCATTTTATCTTTCAAACAAATTATCTGAAGTCTACTTCGCTCTATTTTTTGTGTTTCTTGTGCTGTTCTGCCAGTTCAGCTCTTATGGTTTCTCTTAGCCGTAGCATTTGATTTTCCCTATTGAACATCATAGTGGAATCTAGTTTGCCAGAGTACTCTGAAATCTAAAAATATCTCTGAGGGAAGTCTTTCAGGATGGGGCCCTACTTAAGCTCAGTATTAAAAATAAATCAGATTCTACAAGAATAGTAAAGCATTTTCTTCTTAAATCTACAATATTTACTCTCCTTTCTTCCTAATTCAGTCATAATTCTTTAGAAGAATGTAATTAAACTAGAACTAGAAGCATTAAAAGTGCTTTGAATTTTAGTTATACATTTTTCCTTTTTTTCTCCTTTCATTTCTAGCTGTCTCATTAGCATAATAGCTGTATTGACAGTTATTATAAGAACAAGATTGTCTAGTGATGAACAGTTCCATAGCAGAGTATTTAAAATAGGGTATAAGCTCATAAGGAACTCAATGGTTGTAATGGAAGTCAAGAATGCTCAGCACCAGCTGAAAAATACACAGACTCTTGCAGAACCTGGCCTGGCTGCTTAATTCTCATGTCTATTTAATTTCCAGTTACATTTGTTGTTCTTATTATTTACTTGTTTTTTCATATATTTACTTGATTTTTTATTGTTTTACTTTTTCTAGAGGACCTTGTAGTTTACAATCTAAACCAGCAAACCAACATCAGTTTTGCAGAAGAAGGTGATCAGCACATCATGAACTGAAGTAATTGCATTCTCACATTTCTATAATATTAGGGTGCTTCATGATTGTGAAATATTTATTTTCATAGGCCATACTCAGCACTTCAAGTAAAGTTTCCCTGCAGATTCTCAAGTTGACTTAAATGCATCTTAGAATTTGAGGCTATATGGTAATTTCTGGATGAAACTGTAAGTGCACATCAGTTATGAAACATTTAATCTCTTTATATATATATAGCCAAAACAAAAAAAAACCCATTTTTTATCTTCAATCTTCTTTTATTTGCCATGTCCACTGTACATTGTTTTCTTGTTATGAAGTAGATACAGTTCTGAGGTTTTCTTGCCAATGTTTGTATTGTTGCATTTTACAGCAACCACAAAATGAACCATGCACAAGATTACATTCAATTCCTAAGTGATACCACACTATGTGAAAAAAAACACCTTCATGAATGATCCTCCCATTCTCACACTATTTCACACAACTGCTCTGGAATGGATAGAGATATCTATACCATGTAAGACATTTAGGAATAGGTCAGCAGAAATCCCAAAACTGTTGATTGCCAGAAGTCAGTAGGGCATTTAAAGGAAGGGTACTTAATAGATTCCTTTTTTTTTGTATACATTTTATTCAGGTATGTCCTACTTGCCACTGTTAGAGCCAGGATGTTGGACCAGATGAATCCTTGGGCTGGTAAAATTTGGCTGTTTCGAAGAACAGAAAAGATTGTCTACTTTCAAACAAATAATATTAAAGCATGAAAGCAGGTGGCATGAATGCCACAATCAAACTTTACTGGAGGCAATGTTATCCTCCAGTGAGACTAGGGATGTGCTGTTTGACCAAAAGCATTGCAAGAGGATTGGAAATGAGCATAAGATTTCTCAAGACAAACAGAGAAACAAAAAAACCCCAAAACAAACAAAACCTCCCTCACCACCAAAAAATACCAACCCAAACACCCTCTCAGATTTGGAAGGCAGTTTTCACAGTACACTCTCTTCACCCTTGTCAGAATAAATGGCTTTATGCAGTTTTCACAGTACACTCTCTTCACCCCTGTCAGAATATGATGAACAGTGTGGCAGCCCAACAACTTAAATCCTTCACATATTCACAAAGACTATTACAAATGAGTGCACCCTCTGCTTATTTTTCTTCTTGTTGAACAACCTCTATTCCTCTCAGGCTTTTTGACATTTATAAAGAATCGAGAGAAATATCTGCTGAAAGGATGTGATTGGAACTAAAACAGAATAAACCAAGGTTGATTTAATTATAGATATTTAATAAACAAATTAAAAGGAAACGTGGGCTGAAACAAACTTTTTTGTGAATGATCATGTGAAACTAAGAGCAGTAATGTACGTCTTTGCCACAGTATTTTTGGAGGAAATATACAGCAGTATGTGTTTGAAAAAATAGGTTTAGGAAAAAAAAGTTGGAAGCAGCAATTAAGAGCAGTTCTTTTCCAGTACATTTTGAATAAAAAAGGCATTAACTCACAATGTAGAAAGGCACAAAGGATAGAAATGCTCACAAAGCAATAGTTTGTGATTTTTAAGGTGGGGAACAAGTGAGAGCAGTGGAACAATAAAAATTTTCAAACAAATGCAAATTTCAGCATAGAGAATTGCTAGAATAGACCCCAGGCAGGGAAAGAAAAAATTCAGAAAAAGCTTTAGCTTTGACAAATGTCACTATTAAGTCAAAAGAACAAACTGTTTCAATAAAGAGAAAAGATGGAAAATTATATGCCATTACTGCTACAGAATCTTGAAACTAAGAAGATTGGAATGTAACCTGTCTCTGTCTCTTAGACCCACTCCCACAGAAAATATGTACCCATAAAGATATAGAACAGGAAAACAAAATACTGAAGGAAAAAACACTTAGCAAGGGACGCAAAGTCAGGAAAGCTTTTATAAACAAAGCAAATAAGAAGAGCAGAGATTCTCCTACCAAGCAGCAGACAAACCATACATGACTCAAAAAGAAATAATTCAATGACCACATTGCTAAGTAAAAAAAAAAAAGGAACATAGTTGAGTGCCATTGTTATCTTATGGAAGGCAATTATTTTGCATTGCTTCATGCAAGGTAAGCCTAAGTTGGAACACTGTGTCCAGTTTTAGATACCACACTAAGAAAGATGCCAGCAAATTGGAACAAATTGAAAGAGCAGAAATACAAAGTTTTGAAAACATAACCCAGAAGGAAAAGTTTAAAAGTAAATTGGATTTTCTTAGGGAAGAATGAAGGGAAATGTAATAGGTATCTCCAGTTACTTATTAAATTATTGTAAAAAGATATTCATATTTCTCAGTCATGTAATCTAGCTAATTTGCACCAAGGGAGATTTAGTTTAGAAAATTGTACCCTATATCTACTTATAAGGGTAGTAAGCCAAAGGAATAGCTATTCAGGCTATGAAACCTGGTCAGTGTTTAGGTCTATTCATGAAAAGACCTAACAGTTCTTTAAAAAAATTGGATCAACATTCCTCAGCAGTGTTGTAACCATTCCTGGTTGATCAACATACTTACTCTTCCTGCTCTCCTGTATATTAACACATCATTTTATTTATTACTTAAAAGTCAATCCCTCTTCTGATATTTTGTTGTGCTTTATGGTCTCATTATGGGATTCTTTTAAGAATGTGTCAAGACCAATTTCAGTGTGATAATTCTGTAATCTGTTACTGTAATGTTTTACAATCAGGTGTTTTGCAGCTGAATCAGTAACCTCATTCAGAAGGTGAGACAGAAGCTCACCTTCAACTAGTGAAACTTGCTTTTTACTGAAAAAATAATGTGCCTGGTTTTCATTCCTGCATTTCACATAACAACATGCACCCCTGTCTGTGTGACAATCCTTACAAAGACACATATAGTCACTTTTACTTAAAAAAAAAAATCAAAGAATAAAAAGAACTTCCAGGTCATGTGTTTCAACTTTACCTTTCAATGAGTTTTCAAGATTAACCTCTAGCCATTCAAGCTTCTGAGTTATGAAATATAAACCAATAAGTTTAGTTCAGTTTCAAGTTATATTATAATATACTGTATTACTGTAAAAAGAGGTGGATAATTAATGTATCTCCATTATGTAATCTGCCTAATTTGCATCAAGGGAGATTTAGTTTGAAAAATTGTATCCAATATCTATTTATAAGGATAGTAATCCAGAGGAACAGTTAGTGCAAATATGAAACCTGATCAATGAACCCATCTGTTAAAATATGTTAGGAATATTTAATATCATTATCATAATTTTACCATAATTACATTTAATATAGTTTGTATGATCATAAAAGTCAAAGGTTAACTCATAAATTAAAAGAAATTCTGTACGGTAGCAATTGTATATAAAATTCCCATGATCTTTTTTAATTAAACCATTAATTTCACAAAGTGATTTGTAAAATTAAGATAAATCAGATGTTTCATTTTCCAGTAGCAAAAAGACATTTTGCATTTAGAGGCATCTTAGCATTTAGGGCAACAAATGAAGCTGTGACTTGCCTTTCTGACAACATTAATGCCTTGAAAATCTTTAAACTTCTCCTGAAAGCCCCAATCCAGGATCTCTGCATTCACCTTAGTAAGCCTTAATAAAAAGACTATATACTATTTGTCATTCAGCTTTTTGTTCTCCTGGGTCCTTCATTCCTCATTATTGTAATGCATTATCTACATCAGCAGCAGCAAGCAAACTCTCTAGCTGCTACTCTGCTCAGCCTATTCTTTTCTCCAGCAGCAGTTTCCTTTGCTCTCTTCCCATCAGCTACTACCAACCTGCTGAGGGCTTTAATGATCATCTTGTCCCAACTCTCCATTCTTCAGGCAAGTTTGAAGAATCCTTGCCATTCCTGCACCTTCCACAGAATGCTTTTATTTGTCCTAACCTGTGGCATTTTCTTCCAGCAACTTTTAATATTGTACAATACAGAATGGAAATCATTTAAGAACTGGAAAGAAAGCTAACAAGTGTAGTAGTATAAACCTATTGGAGGCAAAGCTAGTGGAATTCCAGAGACCAGTGAAACCAGCTTCAACCTGGTTCCACTTCCAAACAACACACAATGCACAAACAGCATTGACGAAATTTATCCTCCTTTGGAACCCAAAGGATTTATTGATAGTTGAGTAGTTCTTGTTATACTGAAAAGAAAATTTGTCAGCCATGCCACAATGTTGCTGCCAGGCCAGTGACTAAATTTGAAAGATGTACTGCTGTCACTTCACTTGAAGTTGGAATGGGGGTTAGTGCAAACATCATAGGTGTTAATTTTATTTTAGTTCTGAAGCAAACTTAATACGAGGCTCACGCTGGGATCAGAATGGCAATGCTTATTGAAAATATGCAAAATGCAAGGCCTAATCACCTCTAAACCAGTTGGAGCTTGGAGTCTCCTTAAACATGAGCTCTGGTAATCATCAGTAGCAGGTTTCCAAAGTTTTAAAACATGCTACTGTGTCCTGCAAATTTGACTCTATTCTGGGTCTACCTGGGTCAACTGGGTAGTTTTATAAAAGTGTGTTCAGCCAAAACCAGCATAATGCCTGCAGCTCTGCTGGCCAGCTAGGCTCAGTGTGCTCCCACCACAGCAGTGATGGACTGTGGCTGCTCCTGACGCTGCTCAGAACACAGAGAAAACTGCTATGGCTATGAGAAATCCCAGAAATGCCACAGGAGGGTTTGTTAAACAAAGTGCATGTCTATAATGTAAATGCTGATCATTAATTCTGTAAAGACCTCTGGAGGAAGAAATCAGGCTTTTTTTAACATTTCACCTAATCATTTCATGTTTTTATTGCAGGGTGAGGTGAGTTGTAATTCTCTCTCTGCACTGTCTATAAAGGGAGGTGAACATGTCTAATTCAGATGTAACTATCTGTGCTGTAGAAGTTGGAAACAAAGCAAGATGAAGACTACTCTACTGATTTTGAGAAAAATCTTGCCAACAGAGTTCAGACTTTAATTCTCTGTATTTGAGCAGACCTGCCTGTGAACCATTTCCCAATCTTTTTTCAAAACAAATTTTAAAATTGCATATGCCATTAGCGGTGGCAGAGTAATTTGGCTTATAATCCAGTCTTTCCAGACAGAAGGAATTTTACATCAGTGAGATGGTATGCTACCTCTTAAGAGAAGGTAAGGCTAATTTTTACTGTGACCCTTATGGATTTATTTAAAGATATTCCACTTCTACAATTTTTTTTCCATTTTGTAAATTTCTCTCTCCCCATTTATGTCCTCAAAGCCAAAGAAAGCTAATTTCTGGTTTTAGTCAAAAGAATTCTTGTATTTTTTTTTTTAAAAAAGTAGTTGTTTCAAGATGACTTTCACTTCAAATCTGATCTGAAAAAAATTTACAAGTGTAACATTTTATTTCAAAATAAGTTCAGACACTTTAAGCTAACTGAAATGCTTGAGGATACTTCTCCCAATTTTCTTCCCCATGATAAAGCATGGAGCTTGTTTTATCACAGAACTTTGAAAAGCATGCTTTGGCTAGTTTGAATTTCCCTGACACTGATATCCCTTTCTACTTTCCATCCCTCTGTCACAGACCCACAAAACGACCCCTCATTAACAGACCTTGTCTCATAGGCAGTTTCCTAAGAGCAAACTTATTCCCCTTTTTCCACAGTCACTCTTTGATCTGATTTTGTCTCTTAATTAATTCAGACTAAGGACCACCACACCATGCACTCCAGCCCTGAGATTTACTGACAGCTAAACAGGGAATTGTTTATTCCCTGTGCATGAAAACAAATAAAGCAAATAAATAAGGACACCAAATAATAAACCTGATAGTCTGCACCCACTTAGCAATATCCAACTGTAAACCAAGGAGCAAATCAAAACAAGCTGGCATCTGGTGCTTTGGATGCTGCAGAGTTTGCTGCCAGGCACAGGAGCTCCACAAAACCAAACTTGAAAAATACAAAATCTGTGTGTTAGTGTCTGTATTTTGTAATGTTTACAAGCACTTGGTTAATGACATGGGATGCTGGCAGTATCATGCATATAGCATTGGTAATATTATCCACTTCCTATTTTATATTGTTTCCAGTAGAGATGCATGAATGTATTTTCCCTCATGCTGCTAGGTTAAAATGCCATGCTGTTTTCCACGGCAACTCCCTAAAAGCACTACCAGCAGTAGAGTGAGTCAAATTTTGCTCAGTGTGTAGCACTGAGTGAAGAACCACTGAAAACTAGATGAAGCTGCTAGACTTATGTTTAATGTACTTGGCAGAAAAGTAGAATAAAACTATTTCCTCCTGCAGGGAAGTATAAAACTACCTCTTGAAACTTCATCTAATTTCTGGTGAGGCAGACTTACCCTTTCATAAAAGAACTGGTGAAATTCCTTTTTTGTGTCCTTATTTATGTTTTTTTACTGTGAAAAAAATATTTAATTATCCAACATGTTACAGTCTCTGTAATGTTTCCAGGAAGACACAAAAACAATGGGTTTTTTCTTCTATAAGGATTAGTTTGGGGAAAGGAAAACTTGTAATTAAAGCCTGAAGCAGAAGATGGCAAATGTCACCCCAATCTTCAAAAAGGGAAAGAAGGAGGATGCAGGGAACTACCAGCCAGTCAGCCTCACCTCAGTCCCTGGAAAGGTAATGGAACACCTCATTCTGGAGACCATCTCTGCCCACATGGAGGACAAGAAGGTGATCAGGGGTAGTCAGCATGGGTTCACTAAAGGTAAGTCACACTTGACTTACCTTTAAAAGGAAAGGCGTAGGGATTTGGGCCTGTTCAGCCTCTAGAAGAGACCTCATTAGTGTATTCAAGTACATGAATGGGAGGGACCAAGATGATGGAGCCAGACTCTTCTCAGTGGTAGAAAACAATAAAAAAGAGGTAATGGGCAAAAACTGATGCACAGGAATTTTCACCTGCATACAGGGAAGACTTGACTTACCTTTAAAAGGAAAGGCGTAGGGATTTGGGCCTGTTCAGCCTCTAGAAGAGACCTCATTAGTGTATTCAAGTACATGAATGGGAGGGACCAAGATGATGGAGCCAGACTCTTCTCAGTGGTAGAAAACAATAAAAAAGAGGTAATGGGCAAAAACTGATGCACAGGAATTTTCACCTGCATACAGGGAAGAACTTCTTAACTGTGAGAGACACTGAGCAATGGATTGCCCAGAGCAGAGAGGTTGTGGATTCTCCCTCACTGGAAGTATTCAAGTACCACCTGGATGCAATCCTGAGCCATGTGCTCTAGGGTGGCCCTGTTTGAGGAGGGAGGTTGGACCAGATGACCTATTATGGTCCCTTCCAACCTAACTGATTCTGTGATTCTGTGACTTTATGATTCTATGTGTTTGAGATGTTTTCTGCAGGGAGGATTTAGCATGGAGCATGCAGTTGGGTGAGGACATGCTGGTTGTGCCATGCCAGAGAGCAAAGCTATGGGTACAATCATCACAGTTGCAAATGTCATCTCAAGCAGTTCATCAAATTACCCATAAATGTAACTTTTCTGTTACATCTGATTTCAATCAGCCTCCCGGTATTTCTTTTCTTTTCACTTGTGTCATGTTCTTTCTTTAATTTTTATCTTGAAACATCTATTTTTACTTTGCCTGATCCTTTTCAATTCCCTCCCTCACTGAGGCTTCATTAGACAGCTTTCAGATTTCGGGCTTTTATTTTTTCTAAATAGGGCAGTTTCTCCTCTGAGAAAGGAATGAACATCTGTGCATAATTTTTTTTAAAATATGTATTATCAAAATGTAAACACAGTTGCTGAACTTGAACAGAGGTGTGTCATGAACGTTTTAAGGTCTCAGATCATAGAGTGGCCTGGGGTGAGTGGTGGATGGTGAACCACAGCAATGTGGCAGAAGAGGCTGGGGGGAAAAAAATCATTATGGTCTTAAGAAAGCCCCAGATATTGGAAAAGTAAACAACCCAGTTCCTGAAAAAGGTAACAGTTCCTGTGAATGCACAGGTTTCTCTCTGGTTGCCCCTTCAAATTCCAGTCCAGCTCTCTGGTTGAAAACTTTGTCCTCCTTTCATTTTCATGGGTTTTTATCTGTCCAGCTCCACCCTCAAGATTTTGATTAAGTCAAAACCCAAGAGAAAACTCTGTATGTGCCCTCCAGGCACATATTTCTTATAAAGACATGCTGTAAATCAAAATTTCACAATCTTGACTTTTGCATTTTGCCAAATGGCTGAAGATCCACATTTTCCCTGTGTTTTTAATAAATGGACGTGTCACCAGGAATGCACCAACCTGTTCAAGCAGTTGACTGGTGTCACAAATGCTACTGCTCCACTTGCTTATTCTCACAACTTCCACATGCTGCACCTTGAGTCCTGCTGCTATCCTGTTTTACTTGACATGTTTCTGTCTGTGCTGAGCAGGTTGGATGTCACTGGATCTGTTTAGGAACAGATGTTGCTTAGTGTACCCTGCACTCCTCCATGCCGTGTTTTTTCACAGCTCTCCGAGAATGGACCACAGGGAATGCACTCTCACTTCTGTGTCACCCTTCCCACAGCAGCTCCTGGAAAGAGAGAGGAGGAAAGATGAGCTTTTAATGTTGTTATGAAACCATATGCACCCTGCTGCCACCATATCAGAGTGTGTTTTCTCCCAGAGTGTTTAATACACCTCTTTTGACACTACAGAAAATGAATTGTGAAGGGTACTGCAGTTAGAAAAGTCTTGATTTTTGCCTGGGGAAAAGAAAATCAGAAAAGGTTATAAAATTCACTGTTCAATATTAACTTAATCACAATACATATTTTAGCAACGTACAGTGTGTTGCTTTTAATGCACAGATATGGTTCCATGCCTGTCTTTTTCTCTAGTCTAGCCTGAAGCTCTCGTTGGCTGTGAAAGTTAAGATTTATAGCAATAATATTTGCTATCTGACAATGAGTTTCAAAGCTAACAGCTTTGTGGTGTTTTCCCTATGTTCTTGCATATGTTTTTGCACTTGCAACACCCATTAAAGTTTAATAGGAGAAATGTGCACATCATGAACACGAAAATGAGAATATAATTACCCCTCTGTTTTCAGATCACTAAAATCAATCTTCTTGTTTTGTTATGAAGTATCAAGTTGGCTGCAGTTGAAACTATTTTCACAGAAATCTTCGGAAAACCTAGTAAATGTAATGACTACCTATGCTACAAATCAGGATGTCTCTTCTTATGTCTGAAGCTTGAAAGCCATTTATCCTCTTCTCATAACATATTACCCAAAATCAAAACTCAGAAAGTACCTAAATATGATCCTATTTGTCTGAAGTGATTTCAAAGGGAATGCAAAAATAGTAGCAGGAAAATTGCTAGGCAGCTTTAGACCACCTGCTAGACTGTCATGCTTTGTATAAGGGACAAGGGTTTGTCTTTTCTTTAAATAACTTTGTAAGTTATGTATATAGCTGATAGGGAATTCTGTCTTTAGGAAATATTGTGTGCTGATGTGTTTAACTTGGAAATATGAGTGCATAACTATTCCTACAGTACAATAGCAGCCACTAAAGCTCAGACAACCCCAGAGCAAAGCTGTCATCTGACAATAGTCAACACAGCTTTGTCATCCAAAGCAACACATACAATTGATGCTGTTAATAAAGCCTTCTCTCCCTGAGTGACATTTGACCAACGACAAAGCATATCTGAAAGCATAGCTCAGCTGGGTGGGACCTTGACCACACCTGCCCACCGGTTAGGTGGTGCTGGTGTGTGCTTAGAGGACAGAGATCCACAGATAAGTGTCATGGGGATGCCCAGCCAAGAGCACTGATTGATGAGACATGGGCTGATCTGTCCTGCTCTAGTGGTTTAGCTACATGCAATAAAGAAATAAGAAATCAGACATGCTATTAGCAGCTTGAAATCTCTGTAGCTGGTTTGGGGCCAGGAGACTGAGAGGTGATGGTTACACAGGTAGCAAATTGTGATTGGTGATGGATGTGGGGAAAATCACAGACATCAGCCTGGGGCTAGGTAAGTAGCCAAAGCTTTGACAGCTTTTTCTGACAATCTGTTTTTAAATAGAAACAACAAGTGGAAAGAGCTGCCACTCAGGGGACACTTTGTACCTGGGTGCCTGCACCCTGTATCAGTCTGGACTCGAACTGCAGCTACAGGCAGGGGCTTGGTTGGTGTGAATCCTCTTTGCCCAGGTCCACGATGGGGTCTGAGCTGCACCAAACTCAAGGAGAAATCCAGGGCTTTACTGTGTAGTGTGCTTGTACTGAGGAACAGGCGTCATGGAACAGGGAATTGAGCACAGAAGTCATTATCTCATATTCTGTGTACATAAATTACATGTCATGCCACTGAGTGCTCTGTTTCTGTTCTTGTGGCTATGGCACCCTAATTCCCCTCATGGCAAGCATTTCAATAAATATTTAGTTCACTCACAGGCAGCAGCTATTTATCTTGGTTGTTGATTTCAAACTGTCTCACATCAAATTTCCTGAAACTTAGGATTTCTCATGCACTGAGTAATATTTATTTCTGTTGTATTTCAAAACAAAATCCATCATGGAAATCTCACCATTATGGCACAATTTTATTTCTAAATGAGATAAATATCTGATTCCTTCCCTCCCACCTTCTTCAAAACCATCTGCAAATTCTTTACTTTTGGCTAGCTGAAAGCACAGAGAAAAGTGCATAAAATGTTTCATTTGTTTCTCCACAAGTGTTCAACTTCAAAGAGAATTCTTAATCACCATTTACTCTTCACGCAAAATACGATTTCAGAGAAAATTTTGAAGTTGAAAAAAGCTTTTTAGAGAAGTTGTTAAAAATGTATTTCATAAATAGTAGATGTTCATATGGTCTTTGCAAACACATACATTAAAAAAAAATCTCATGAAAGAAATCTGTAAAAACATGTTTATTCAAGACTCTTCATTACAGACACTCTGCAATCATAAGGTACTAGCTGTAAATAGCAATTATAGCACTATATTGATATCCTTATCTGGATCAGTCTCCTGAATACAAACAATAGGAAAAAAGACCAAGGATCAGGGTCTCATCTGGCCTTTCCAAGCATGCATCTACTGACTTCAAATGACCCTTTTCAAATGAACAAGTGAAAGATTTTGTCTACTAAATTAAGATATATGATAAAGAATTTATTTTTGACCTGTTGGGAATATCCTATTCAGAATTGTTTGAAACATTTCATTTATTATAACATAAACTACTGTAACTAATTTAACGTTGGCAATGGAGATATATATCAACTACTTTCAAATATTTAATCCAGTTGGTCCAAATTTTTTATCCAGTTCATCATCTGCTGTTTTTTTATTCATGGTGTGCTGGTCTTTCATTATCAGGTCTTCCATTGGATCTTTTAAGCATCAGGGAATTTTGAAGTATAAGAGAAGTACATTTAAGAATTTGTTCCACCATAAGCTTCCCAAAGCTACATGACAGGTGTCAGTAACTTTGTCAGGCTGAATGCCCTCACACCTCAGTTTGACTGACACTCACAGTTCTGGTCTTCTCCTGCCTGTGGTCCCTGGATTGTTATTTGGTAGATGGATCCTGCGCACATCTGACACTCCATCAGGAAACCAGTTCCCCTTCAACATCACCATGGGTATGTTAGCTTGAATTCAGCTCCTCACTGGGGTGACCGTCATATGGCTGATGCTGAAACTAAGGTGAGGTAGGCTGCATCATGTAGATACAGCCACTTTCTACATGTTTCTACAATGTTGTAGCAGGGCCTGTTTTGATAGGACAAAGAGCAATGGTTTTAAACTAAAAGAGGGTCGACTTACACTACATTTAAGGAAAAGGTTTTTTACAATGAGGGTGGTAAAACACTGGGACAAGTTACCCAGAGAGGAGGTAGATGCCCCATCCCTGAAAACATTTCAAGCCAGAGAGGTGGTAGATGCCTCATCCCTGAAAACATTTCAGGCCAGGTTGGACAGGGCTCTAAGCAACTTGATCTAGTTGAAGATATCCCTGCTTATTGAAGAGATGTTGGACTAGATTACCTCTGAACACAACCTAGATGACCTTCCAACACAAATTGTTCTATCATTGATGACCTCACTGGTCAATTCTGCCTCCTCACCACTGCCTCCTGCATCTTGGCTCCCCTGTCCATGCAGGGCAGCACCCCAGCTGCTTTCTGCAAGTAACTCCCAGTAGTTGGTATGGAATGGAAACATCTCAAACTGTGTACTACCTGTATGATTTAGTATTGATTTTACCAGGAAGAACACTGCCTCAAGGTGCTGTCCAAAAGCAGATTGATGATTGATACACTTAACTGCAGGAAGATCATTTAAAAATGCTTTCCAGCAAAGATAATTTACAGAATTCACTTTTGCACTCAGGTTTGCAATTATTCTAAGGACCAGCACACAGGGATGACAATAATTTGCGATCTGTGCTGTAATCTTAAGAAGGTCATACTTGTTCTTTGAGAAAACTTGTATAAATTTTAAAAATGTTGATTAAAGAAAGATGCTTCATTTTGACTAAAATTTTGTTTGGCATACTGACTTTTAAAACCAGACAATTTTCCTTTAATTTTCTTTTTTTTAACTACAATTTTACAATTTTTCTAGTAGAAACATGAACTTGTAATCAGGGAGTTTAGAAAGAGGACATATAGCATTCTCTTTAAAATTCAAAGTCTCTAATTATAAGAGTTTTTTAATTCATACTCTCTTTTGCAAACAATGCTGCAATTATAAAGGCTTTTTAAAGCCAAACAAATGAATAATGTTTCTTTTTTTTCAGCATTTCAATAACTTCCCATCATAAGAAAAAAACAAATTGTTCTGCATATGAAATGCATAGTGCTTTTGTGTAGTGTGTGTGTTGCTGTAAGCACCTAAAGACATCTTTGTTTAATGGATGGCCATTGTGCATAGTCCTTGCATAACTCAAAAGCGTGAATAATGTCATGTTATTTCTTGTTTTGTAACTGAAAAAGCAGAGTGAAAAGAGAGGCCCACAAAGAAATCCAGCAAGCCTAAATCTGAGGTTAAACATCTTTGCTTTTGTAATCACAAGTCTAATAACAACTTGAAGTTTTGGGGGTGAGGAGTGGGCTTTTGGCTTTTTTAATGAGGAAAATTGACCACCATAAAAATACTGCCAGTACAATGCCACCAGTATTAGTAGTGTTCACTTTTTCCTTATATTGTAAAGCATGTGGTATTTAACTTGTAAATATTAGTTCAGAAGAAAAAGAGATGCTTAAGTGCTCTGGGCCTTATGCCAGTATTTCCCCCCACTGCATGCTGAATCATTCCAGAAAATTACACTATTATGAAGATAACCTGCAAGCTTGAACATTGCTTTGTATGGAGCACCTGCTGACAGAACTGTGCCCTGAAGGCTGGGGTACCTCATTAGAATCATCACCAGAAATGTACATGTAGGAGTCTTCCTATAAGAGCAAATATTTAAAGACACAAAGGCATACAAAGCCAGTTTGCAGACTGCAGCTGAATAAATATTAGGGAAAGGAAGAAGAAATAATAAAATATATTGCACATACAAAATCTATATTAGAAGAACATTTTTAAGGCAAAAAGTTATAAAATACCAACCTGGCTACCACTTCTGCAATGCCACTAATTCATTCTTTTGCACAGGTTCCCCAGGATTAGAAATAATGACTTTTTCAATTTGTTCTTTTTGAAAAAATAGTTCTGAGTGAATAAAAATGTTTATGCATTGATATAAAACTAAAGTAAAAGTTTTGAAAGAAAAAAGTGGAAAAAAGCAATTATTGAACTAGTTCATTTGGAATTTTGTTCACTGAAACATTTTGGGAACTAAATTCAAAAGAATTCTCAGAATTAGGGAGTAGAGATGATATGTTGGTGCTTCTTATGTTCCTCTTTGTACCTGGTGCTCAATATATATATCCATAACAGGGAAAAAATTAACATAAGGCAGTGAAAAGACAGAGTTTCCTTCCAACCTTATTTATTGTTAAAGAAGGTGAGGCCATTAGCTGGTAACTTTAGATAGATCTAATCTTCTAAAGAGCTAATCTCACCTAGAGTCCAAGAAAAGCAAGATAACAGTATGACATTTACAAAGGGAGAGGTGGTGATGTGAGTGTGGTCAGTCACCCTTATCAAAGAGTCACGGTAAGACAATACAGGTGAGGTTCTTTGTAAAGATTCACCCTTGGATGCTACCACAAGACAGTAGTCTAAATGTCTAATGAGGTGAGGTTCCCCACTGTGAAGCTCTCCTGAGTTTCAAAACTTCGATGGCCAAAGCAAAAAGGATCCTGAGAACTGCAGCTGCAATAAATGTGAAGCTACCATAGTCAAATTAACTCCTAGGCACATTAGTCACCATTCAAGCACACCACATTGTAGTGCAGATTTTGTGCTTACTTTTTTCCAGTGGCTGACTGGAGGGCTCCAGAGGCTGGAAAACCAGTGTATACAATGCAGTCAGGGTAATTACCACAGGAGGTGAGATGTAGTGTTGTCAGACAGTCAAGCCAACCTCACTTATCTCAGAATAAAAAGTATAAAAAACTGTAAGAAATTTTGAAGAAATAGTTAATCTGTGGGAACATTAATTTCCTTTAGATATATTTATATACACATATATAAATAAATGACTTATACAATCAAGTATCTAACCACAGCCTAAAGTGCATTGAATCTTATAAGAATGGATGACCTACTAAAGTTGCATATACCAAGGTTAATTTTAGCTAATCATGTATAAAAATTGTCCAGGCCTCTTTGCTTCCAAAATTGAACTTGTAGATTTTCATGATGCATAATAATCATTACATTACCTTTAACAGAGACACCTCCTGTCTCCTGTCACTCCTCAATAACCCACTTGTAATGCAAATTCCTAACTAACAATACCCTAGATTCTTCTGCTAGGTCTATCTGTGACTTATTTGAACCACATGTTCTTTCTAAAGGAAAAGCTGCTGAACACTAATCTAAATCAGCTAACTAGCCAGTTTTTGCAACATCCTAGGATTTTATTTCCAAGTCAACCATAGATTTATTAAAGGAAAGTCCTACAGGAGAATAAAACCCCACACAGTACGATGGTTCTTGAATTCTGAAACCAGGCCTGTAGCTTGCAATCTGAATAGTACCCTTGCCGCCCAAAAATGTCTTTTTTTACCAATTATGTCCTAGCCTGACCAGAGATAAGAGAGATATTAATGTATTGCATTATGATGATGTTGAATGGTATTGTTTTACTTTC
>NW_008671873.1:0-31598 GCF_000695815.1 Acanthisitta chloris | reverse complement strand
TTCCCTACCTTTTGTTTTATATATCAGCTGTGCTCGTATGCTTATAAGATCTTCAGAACAAAATTGACTTCACTGGATGGTAGGACTCTTATCTAACACAGAGAGATGTGGCTTTCAAATGTCACCATGATGCAAAATGTAATTTGTTACTAACACAGAAAAAAAAAATCTGTTGTTTTACTGTTGAGCTGCTGTGTCAGAAGGAAAACTTTCCTATTTATCTCAATCTTCTTTCAGCTCATGAAAGATTAAATTGAAATTGGGTGATATGATGTGTATCTGAACTGTTTGGCATATTATTCTCTGACCTGAAGTATCTGTTGCTTCATTTCTGGATGCTGTGTGACTTACTAGGAGCTGTGGCCTGATGTGACGACGTGTGAAAGATTTCTAAAATAGTCTTTAAGTATTCATTACATTTCCTATTTAGTGACATGGTTAGCTAGTAGCAATTCCTCTCCTAAGATTTAATTTACATTCCTCCAAGACCCAAGACTGCATTTATTGTTTCTTACTAGAGGTAATTGGTCCAGAGTTTGGCAATTTGCACTTTCCAGTAGCTGAATACCAAATGTCAGTGTTGATTACAAGAGATATTAAATTTTCTAATTGTGAAAGCCTGACTGTAAATGTAGATATGCACATTTTCATGACAAATTTTAGCTTATGATTCTTGCACATATATTGTGACTGAAATGCTTCAACCTATGCAATCATCTGCAATCTGCTGTACAAAGAATTCTCATCTCCTTAACAGAGCCAAAAGGAGTGTCTGTGGCTTTCTATGCCCACTGCACTGACCTTCAAACCTGGAGCACATTAGCACAGGTAGGTTTAATGCTGCCTGAACAACTGTTCCTTTGCCCTCACACAATAGATGTCTGCCCACTCCAGCATGTGGAGAAAAAAAATAAAGGTACACAGAATCACAGAATGGGTAAGGCTGGAAGACACCACAGTGGGTCATCTGGTCCAACCTTCCTGCTCGAGCAGAGTCATCCTTGAGCACAAAGCACAGGATTGTGTCCAGATGGTTCTTAAATATCCCCCGTGAGGGAGAATCCACGACCTCTCTGGACAATCTGTTCCAGTGCATGGTCACTCCCACACTAAAAAAGTTCTTCCTCATGTTCAGGTGGAACTTCCTGTGGATCAGTTTCTGCCTGTTGCCTCTTGTCTTATTGAGAAGGGCCTGGCTCCATCGTCTTGGCCCCTGCCTCTTTAGATACTTATATACTTTAATGAGGTCCCCTCTCAGTCAACAGACATCTAACAGATGTTAGAAAATGCAATTTTGTGTGCTTTGTTCTTAGACAGATATGTCAGCCTGCTGCCCTGAGCCAAGTGCTAATGTTCAGCCCTGTGGCAAAATTTCAGGGTGTTCTCGACATGTTCTCTCAGCCAGGTTAGGTGGTGGCCTGCTCAGCAGTTGCATTTCTGATCTCTTTTTACATTGCTTCCTCCCATGCCTGTAACTTTAGATTGTGGATGTCACTGTGGGAGCAAGGCATCTCTGAGACAAGCACTGCTTTCAAACAGGGAGCTGCTCCTTATTGAATTAAACTCCTTGTTTTTGTCTGAAAATATTGTTAACCCAAGCCTCTGCAAGGCTCTGTCAAGGCTCTAGTCATCCTGGACATGCTGCTACCTTGTGTTGCAGAACACACCTTCATTTCCAAAGCCTTTATCAACTAAATGTGTCAACTATTTTCTGAGACTATCAGATATTTGAATTGTATGAATGCCATTATAACTAATCCAGTTTTCCAAGAAGTTATGAATTTTAAAACATCATTTCTACTTTATGTATTTCTTCTCTTATTAAGTGCTGAGACCATGGCAGAAGTAGGAGATAAAGCAGATGATTAGAGATGCAATTTTAGATTATACTATCTGATTTAGAGTGTTCTAAAATACAGTACAATACTTTTAATGCTACTGCTTTTATCAGCAGATGGACTTTAATTTCAATGTAACTGAAAAACAGTTCTGTTTAACAACTGATAGGGTTTAGTCCAAGATCTACTTTTTTTGTGTTATTTTAAATTACCAGATACTTTTTTTCTTAAGAGAGTGTCTAAAAAGGTGAAACAGTAACTGTGAAAGAAAAATAACAATTTTACTGAAATATATCCTATCAAATAATTCATTTTCATTTGAATAGAGAACTACATTTAACAACAGAAACAATTTACAAGTGGCCATTTAGGCATTTTAAAAATACATTACTGTAGTTTCCCCAAATGGCACTGTACATATCAAAAGGAATGATCAGAAGGCATTCAGAAATTCTATTAACAACACTTTCAATAGCTAGAACATAAAACTTTACATGTAGCCTATATATCTTCAGTGAAAAGCTATGTGTTATCTTCTATTCAGGGCTGTTAGTTCAAAAACCAACTAAAATACAGAAAATTACATTAAAATGAGTTAATGATACTTTAAACTTTTCTTGTTTCCCATTGCCTCTCAGTTCAATAGCTTCTATCTCAACAAATGTTTCCTGCATATTGCTTTAAAATTATTCTAATATTAGGAGTGTCTAGGCAGCATTCATTTTTCTGACTGAATTCTTTCTTCCTTTCAAAATCCTTTCTTCTGTTTCGAAAATCTAACTGTTCATTCAATATCATCTGAATTTATTTCTCTCGATGATCCAAACTTCAGCACAACAGGAGCAGAAGATCAAAGCAATTGCTGAGAATTCTACATGTATAATCAATGTAATTTTGGGGTTTGATTCAAGCTAATTAGTTTTCTGGACCTGGCACCCCACCACATGTGATTTCAGTCTGCTGGAAGAAGCAACCTTTGCTTGGGACCATTATTTTCCCATTAGAGGCTAGACTGCATTTGGTGAGCACCTGAAGCAGATTTTCTAATGTCATTACCCCTGAAAGGAGTCTCATTTGTGTGTACCACAACCTCTCTGAGAACCAAACCACTGTTAGGGGCAATCAAGGGATTTGTCTCAGTATTGCATTGCTGCTCAAAACCAGGATGCTAATGTAGACCTTAATGTTCCAATATTTATTACTTTGATTAGGCTGTTCTGCTGGGCTTTCTTCTTCCTGGGTTTTCTGGGTACTGCTCTGTGATCCAGGCATTCCTCCCTTATCCATGTCTCTGAGGCGATGAATCTTTTATTGTTTTTTTGTAAAATGAAAGAAGTTCAAAAAAAGGTCATACCAGAACAGTTGGTGGTTAAAGAAACTTCAGTTAAGTGTGAAATACACTTTCTTAAGCAAAAGAAGTTGATCCCAGACCTCCCACCTCCACAAGCAGGTAAGCTCATCCCACTCAAATATCATCTTCACTGGCAGCATTTTTGAAACAAAGTCATGCCCTAGCCCTCCTTGTTTTTCAGAGGAACTCTAATGACCAGGCTAAGGACTGCAGGAAAATGTAAATCTCACCATTTAAACCTGGCTGGTGCTGAAGTCAAGAGATGAGCAAAATGTAAATTGCCTCCTCTGCAGTCCAGGCCAGCCAATTTGGGCAGCTCTGTGCCCAGTGTTCTGCACTGGTGCAGCTCAGTTGACAGTGCCTGTCTCTTCCCACACACTGCAGGGTTAGCCACCTAACACATCGCCGAGCTATTTTTTTGTTAAAGACAAATAAATGTAGCCAGGACTCTTTAAGTCATAAAACATCACAGTTTATAGCCAAGAGAGCTTACATTTTAAGAAAAAACATATTTCACTCAGACAGGAAGCACTTGAAGTCTACAGGAGGTGAACACTAGAAGTTTATTTAATATTGTTGGCTTCCTTATTTTTCAAGACAGCAAAGACAGCAAGTCACTGGAGTAACATAGCATCTCTGCAGGTCACACCAACTGATCAAAAAGACAGAATAAAGGCACAGTAAGGCTGACTCAAGAAATATTTCAGACCTCAAAGTCCTGCTAGGAAATAATACTGGGAAGCCAAAGCCTTAGGTCTTAATTCACTTTTTTTTTTCTCAGCTAAGAACAAAGTGGAGGTGAAAGAGAAATTTTCTAGAGTGAAGGAAAAAAGGAAAAAAATAAAAGAACAGGTATTAGAAAAATAATAGCAGGGGAAAAAAATGTTTTAGTCTATTCAAAGTCACAATTTCTAAGATGCAGTATAACTTACAGTACAGCAGTTATTTGAGTTTATCAATACATCAGAGAGGCAGAGAGGACCAAAAATTGTCAGTATATATTCTGTGACAATATGCAGAACCCAAATGCAGTAACATTGCCATACTTTGGGAGATACAATGACAATATAAAATTTACACATGTACAGAGGCTTAGAAAGCTATTTGGAGACAGCAGAAACAACAGTGTTTGTTCTTACATGGTTCTAGAACTTCTCAATACTTGTGCTTGAACAATAGTTGTCATAGATTAGCTTTAGCTGTCATCTTCTGCATAAATCAAAGGAAAAGTAGGTCAAGCTGTACTAACAAGCATATAATTGCCATTGTTATCTATGGGATAAACCCACCTTCATTTATGACTTGGTTTCACAAAAACTGCCAGGTTGGATCAGTTATTAGCCTGTTTTTACTTGGTATCCTGTCTCCCTGTGGTTGGCACCAGATGATTTAGAAAGCATCAAAGAATTCCAGCATTGACAAGTACAGGATCAATTGCTGATAGGACACATTTCTTCATACCTCCTGTGGCTTAATGACCAGTTTGTGCCTTGGAGCATAAGCTTTAAATATTTTTGCAACTGTGAATTTGAAATTATTTGCACAAGGAAACATCAATATTCTGAAATGTGAATTTGATTTGAAGCTGAGATGAAGCACTGAATACTGTTTTGCTTGCAACTTTCAGTTTAGAAATTTTACATTCTGGGCTATAATTGATGTTAATGTGCATTTCCTAAATAACTGTAACATTTTATGAAACTTCTGAAAAATGGTACTGCTTCATTTTGGTTTCTGAGTTTCTCAAACTTACTCCTGCAGCCTTGAAAGCACAACTTTTGGGTTATCACAAAGAAATATATTGGAGATACAAGCTGAGTATGAATGTTACAGACCTATAGCTAAAGGAACTACCACTAAAAGGGGCCAGATTGACTTCTGTGTTAGAGATACACCTTTGAGTCACCACCAGCTTAGTTTAAAGGCAAATAGAGATAGGTTACATATTTAGAAAGGTTTGTAAACTAAAGCAAAACCAAATAAATAAAACCAAAAGAAAGCTACACTTAACCTACTTAGTTATTTATCAGTTTATGTCTTTTCTGCAGGCAATGACAGCTTAAATACTCACATTCTTGTCTCATTATATCCTGGCCTGTTTTCCAGCACTCTGCAATTTCTGTCTTCCTCCTCATCCCAGTGTTCCAGCTTGCAAAATTGATCCTACATTAAATCAAACTGGGAAAGTGATGTGATCTGAAGAAAAAAAACCTTTTTTCTAAGAAAGCTATCTAGGTTACTATTTTTTAGCTGGATCAGCTCTATGGTATGAAGTTTTTGTAAAACACTGAATATTATATTTCATAGCTCTTCTCCAGTTTGCAAGTAGATTTTATTCCAGACATTTACATGGGGCTAATAATCCTAGTTAATTTCCAGCTCTGGCTTTATTCCAGATAATAATAAGAAATAATTTTGCTATGGTTAAATTCCAGGCCAAATTTTTAGGTTTATCAAAATATAAAATATTAAAGGCACTACAGTTTAAGTACTTTATGCCCTCAATTTTGCCTTATGACCAGATTTCCAAACCAAATTCATTCACTTACGTCAAACCATGTAAATCCAGAGTATACTATAGGCTAAATGTGTTTGTAAAACTGCTGTTTGTGAGAAATGTTTAATTTTTGTTAGGAAGTAGTGGCTTCTTCTTGTGACCCTGGCAAGGTAATTTGGTTCTCCAAACACATTTCTTTCTTGCCTGCAGTGAGAGCTGTGAGAAATATGGACCTTACTAACCATGTAAGACTTGCTGCCAGCTCTGAGATCTCAGTATACTCACAATAACAGAAAAGGCTACAACCCAGCCAGAAAACAGGCTAGTTAAAAACATGCCTCATCACAGCATCAATCAGGCCAGCCAGTATCAATTCAGCCTGGAAGCAGTGGAGGTCTTTTGTCATGTGTCCCTACAGACAGGGCAGGGCTGTGAGTGCTGCAGACCAGCTCTGCTTCAGCATCCATGAGACAGGAACTGACAACCCCTGCAGGGTGACATGAGCTCCTGGACTGTGGGCAGGGTAGGCTGAAGACCCAGGGAAGCAGGGCAGGACAGGTAGGTCCTTAGTGCCATCAAGACCCTAATGGAACATACCAGAAGTGTGTTTAGAGCAAGTCCTAACACAGTAAATTGTTTTCATTCTGTGTCCCACACAGAGATTATCTGCCTTCTCCCATTAAAGCTGGTCAGACAATTCAGATAACATAATTTTTAATGGAATTTTTTACTCCTTCAGAATGCAATTTTTTTTTTTTTCTAAAATAGTCCAATTGTGATGAAATCCCATTGGAAATCTGCCACCAGACAAGCTCTGAAACTTTTCTTGGTGTCTTGCCAGCTCATCTCCATGATTCCTCAATAAAGCACCTGCTGGTTGCCACGACCATGAGCTCTGGGTCTTCCAGGGGCCTCAGGACACACAGACAGGTGGATGTTCCTAGCGCCAAAACTGGATACTATTTCCAAGCAAATGAGAACATTTCTGGATTTGGACCCAAGCCAGAGCAAGAACAGTTTTCCAAACATAAAAATAAGCCATAAAAGGGAATGATCTTATATTTTTTCCCTTTCATCTCTACACCAATGTATTCAACAAATTAAAGAATGAAGGATTTTGGCAGTAGAAACTTTGATTTTTCCATAAAAGACTTAAAAAGAAATGAACATTTGTGTATTCTAGTTTGGGGGGTTGCATTAATATGCAATTCTTTGTTATTATTTGGACATTTTTTAAACAAATCTTACTTTTATTTATTGCTCACATTAAGAGCTATAGAAATTTTCAGACAGATGAGCAGCAATTAGTCTAATTTCTCTGGATTGCTATAAATCATCTGATGGGATGTCATATAAGAAATTTAATAGTACACCTGAAGAGGGTAAGGATTAATAAAGTCCTGTCAGATGGAGAAGAGATTGACTCATGGGGGGACAAAATGATTGAGTAGGTTTAAATATGCAATCTGAGTATGTAGAGTTTGTCAGTAGAGCTCCTGATAAAGTTTGAGGCCACTTACAAATTGCACTAAATGTGGAACTCTAGGATAAGGAGTGGAAGTCTCCTGATGACATCTGGTGATGAGGGAAGTCTGAGTGATAGTCTTCATATCGCAGAGGAGCAGAAGATTCAAAATAAGGAAATCTGTATGCAAGGATGTTGTATATTCTAAACATGCTATATAAGAGAATATCATACAAGGTCATGCACATAATACCAAGAATTTCTGCTCTGAAATGAAATTTATCAGTTGGTAGTGAGAAAAGAGAATGGTATTCTGTGGCATTAGGTAATCATGGGATGACTATGATTCAACAGCACAATGCAATGATACAAACCAAGTCCAGAATGTATTGGTTGATACCTGATACAACCTTGTTGGTTGATGTGGTCTCATGAAGATAGAGAACTATTA
Organism: Acanthisitta chloris; assembly: GCF_000695815.1. Taxonomy (NCBI): domain Eukaryota; kingdom Metazoa; phylum Chordata; class Aves; order Passeriformes; family Acanthisittidae; genus Acanthisitta; species Acanthisitta chloris. The sequence goes on along the minus strand of NW_008671873.1, from coordinate 23,996 downwards.
ATGTCATTGTGAAAAGCTCATGTGGAAGGGAGAGTACAATCTCTGTCACCTTTATTCACAAAGCATGAGATTGTGCTAGAATAACCACAGAGAAAGCAAAGCAAAGGAATTGAGATATTATCCTACAGAGTGCAAAAACCAGATCCTTCTGTTAGTCAAAGGAAGTGCAGGACAGTGCTGCTGTCTGTGCCTACAGCAGGAGGTTTGATTAAAGAAGAGTATGAAATTAAAAGTGAAGGAGTGTAACTTTGCCATATACCCAGTGAATATTTAAAACTACAGAAAGGAAAAGTTAGTGAACATCAATGGCATGTGGAAAAGCAAAAGCAGTAGTAGATTAGGAGGTTTGGGGATTTATTTTCTCAACTTTTAATCTTTTACCATCTAGATTTTTTGTATATAAATTTAGAAAATGGATGGTACTTTACAGTTTCCTGCAGTAGGAACTGGACTGGGCACCAAAAGTCACTTTTAGTTAAATTTAGGATCATATTCAATGACATTTAAGGTCCTAATCTAGCTGATGGGTAAAGGGAGGATAGAACGAAATAACCTGTACCAAAAGCAAGAATGACATGGCACTCAACTGAGATAAAATGTATCAAACTGCAGCCATTTTATCTTTTGCATAACAATGAGGAAGGATGATATATAATTTTGTGGACACTGATTGCAACAAAACCACATATATTTTATTTATTTGTTTATTTATTTAGAGTTTGAAAGGTTTGACATTTGGGACATTGAAGGGAAAGTTTGGATCTCTTCTGGTTACGTCTTAGAAGAAAGAATTGCTCAAGTGTACTAAAGAATGTATTGTATTGGTGTAGTAAAGTCTGCAAACAGTGCAATAAAGAATAAGACCTACAAACATCACTGTCAGCCTCATCATTCCAAATCAGCATAAGCCTCTAATAACAGAGGTAGAAAGAATTAAAAACAAGGGCCAAATAATTTTAATGATAGCAAAGGCCTTAATCAACAATTTGCTTCATTAAACACAGAATGCATCTCAGCCTGACAGAAATTCAACCCTGATTAAAAACAGGCCAAGTGGTAATTTAGAAATGCTTATCAAGGAAGAAATCAACTGAAAGTATAATTCTCAATCCTTTTATATGCATCAGTGGGGTACTAATACATTTGTGCAAAAGCCACTTGACTATGTTCAAGTTAAACGAACTCAAACTGGGTAGATGTCGCAGATGGAGTGACACACTTCACTCAGAAGAGAGAATTACAGAAAGAGATCACTATTAAGTGGATTTTTTAATTATTGGATAAAAGATGAAACAGCAGAGCCTCTGAGCCTGCTATTCAATGATGACACAATGCAGAAAGTTTGTTGTAATGTAACATGACAAACTCACACAGATTTGAAAACACTTGGGATAAATTTCCTATAGACATCATAAAGATCCGCAGAAGTTAAAATTTGTCAGCAGATAAGACCTTTCAAACATGAATTTGTTGTTGTGGAAGTTGTACAGATATTTTCCCACTCTTCTGTGGCCCATTACAGGAGTCATACCAGAACAGATAACACTCCTGGCTCCATGAGATACACTAAAATCAGTCTGGAGGGAAAAAAAAAAAAGAAAAAGATTTAACTATTTCCTGGGAAGCCCTGGAACTATAAATTGGCATATTTGTTTAACACTGTCACTCATGGAAAGGTTTTCTCAGTCACAAAGCAAAGTAATAGGCCATATTACTTTCCATCCATGAAGTGGTTTGTCTCCTAGATTTCAGCTCCTTCCAAGATATTGCTAGACTCACTGGCTCTCAACATTTTTCTCCTAGACAAATCTTATGTTTCAAAGTTTCTTTGGCACCTGCTCCTGAGCATTCTTTGCAAAATCCAAAGATTTGGCCAATCTATTGATGCTGAGTGCTGAAGTGCTTCTACAACATTCATCATCTTGTCTCAGAGCAAGACAAATGTAATCCCTTCTGACTGATTAAAAGAGAGGGATGGGGAGCTTAACATTAACAAATGTAAAATATTTTAATATTCTCCACAACCTCATATCCTCCACATCTTTTTGATAATGAATAGATTGAGAAAAATTCTTCTGTCAAACATCTTATTCACAGAACATACACCTTCTGAAGAGAAAAGGTATCCCTCCTCTTCTGGGAATTGCAACAGGTTTTCAACAGAGGATGCAGTAGAACAAATAAAAATATAGGGTCATAATTTAAAAAGTGAAATGTTTTGCAGAAAGTATAGCATAACTTCTTTAATATTCCTCCTAAGGGGTGATGTTTTGAAGACAGGAGAAGAGGGAAGATCATGCACTGTGTCAGTGGACAGACACTCATTTTTCTAGGTTCTCTCTTCCTGCTTGGTAAACCTATGCCAGCAGTCCATTTAAAAAATGTTGCAATAAAGACATGAGAAAAGAGAATAAATGAAAAAAAAAAAGTGTTGAAAGGACAGATTTTATTTATTCTGAATGGCTCAGAAAGAAAAGTTCAGAGAATTTAGCCATGTATGTTTTTCTCCTAGCAGAAATATTTCAAAACCAAAGATAAATTATATTATTACTGTCAAAAACCTGAAAACTTATCCCAAAATCATATATAAATTAAATAATTCTTAATATTAGGTAATACTTAAACTTCACGGTAATTGCATGGGAGACCAGGCTCTACCTACCAAAAGTCTGTACTTATTTCAGCATTTCCATTTTCCATCTAAAAGCAGTATCACTGCTTGAATTTCTTTTGCCTTTGAATGACAGTGGTGGTAGAAAGAGCTCCAGAGGTTTCTCATGACATCTTTGGTGGAATATTGCTTCAATGAGTGCTCCCTCAGGAAAGAGCTTACATTAGCAAAGTTACTGAAGCCATTTCTTGAGATGGTGATTATGTGTTTAACTGTTTGGAACACCTAGGAATTGAGGAACTGTAGCCTTATGTGTTCTGGGATCCAAAGAATAAAGTTTCACATGTCTTCAGCAGTTATATACTCAAAGGATTTTAATGCGATATATGTCAGAGTTCATTTTTTCCACAGAAATCATAAAATCCCTCATTCCCTGTAGAGTTTCCTCTAGTACATTTTCCTATGTAATCACTTCCACTAGAAGCAAGAAGTTATTCTCTTTTCTTTTGTGCTTTCCAGACAGGTTATGTGAATGAAAGCCATTGCACCAGGCACGCAGGCAAAGATAGGGCACAGGGAACTTGACTTAATTAGACTCAATTTTAATCAAGTTCTTCACTTAGAAACTGTCCACTAATAATTCACACTGCATTGATCATCACTCCTTCCTTATTTGTGTACTTGCAGCTATCACCAGCTACCCATGATCAGGTCCCCATGCTGTTCTGAGTGCCTTTATCAGCCCTTGGCCTGAAATATGAGGGAGTGAATAAGTGTTCCCAGTGTAGAACATACTAAACAGTGGCAGTTCCAATAGGAGTCTTCCTCTTTCTATCTCTGATGAATTAAGCCTATAGCAAGGCCCTGTTAAACTGTAGCAGACTAAACCTCATTCCTGAACTGTGTAAGTGGTTCCTAGCAATGGTAGAGGGAAGATCCCAGACATCAACCCAGTTGTGAGAGAAAAATTCCCTCCCAGTTAAAAAAAAGACTCTACCTTTAAAATTGTCCTTTAGAAATCCTGGCCAAGCCCCTGAGGCCAGAGGGAAGTTTTGAATCAAGACTTGCTCTTCGTGGAAGAGGACCAGGACAAGCATTTTAACAAACTGGAGAGGTGGGACTTTTCAGTCTGGAAAAGAGAAGGCTCAGGAGAGATCTCCTCAAGGTCTGCAAATACCTGATGTGAGAGAATGGAGATGAGGGAGCCAGAATCTTCTCAGTGTTACCCACTAACAGGACAAGAAAATAAATGCAAGAAATTCCACCTAAACACAATGACTTTATTTTTTCCTTTGAAGACACTCAGACTCTGGAATAAGCTGACCAGACAGGTTGTGGAGTTGCCAGCCTTGGAGGTATTCAAAAGCTGTCAGGAAAGCTCCTGGACTGTTAGGTCTATCTGATCCTGCTTGAGCAGTATAGTTGGAATAAATGATCTCAAGAAGTCCCATAAAGCTGAAACATTTCTATAGATATGTGAAAATATTACTATTTTCTATTTGTGTTACAAATTGAACTGAGAAACATTTGTAATGTACACAAATCATTCAATAAATTTATAAAAGATATGATCCAGCAATGATTTCAAATAGACACAATAAAATGGTTTTAGAATTACAGAATCATAGAATCATTAAGATTGGGAAACACCTCCGAGTTCATCGAGTCCTACCATTGACTGAACACCACCATGCCAACTAAACCATAGCATTAATGCCAGGTCCAGTTGTTTCTTGAACAGTTCCAGGAATGGTAACTCCACTATTTCCCTGGACAGCTCCATTCTAATCTTTAACCACCACAGTTAAGAAGAAATTCTTCCTGATATCCAACCTGAATCTTCTCAGTTGCAGCTGTGGTCTATGTCCTCTTGTCCTGACACCTGGGAGAAGAGAGTGACTACCACATCCTTTCAGGTAGTTGTAGAGAGCAATAAGGTCAACCTTGAGCCTCTTTTTCTCCAGGTTAAACAACCCCAGCTCCCTCAGCCACTCCTCATATGACTTACACTCCAGACTCCTCATCAGCTTCGTTGCCCTCTTTTCTTGGAGGCCACCAAGAAGGACAAATTAACATGCTTTGTGCTGCCAAAATGACAACGCTTCATAGACTCATATACAGCTATTTTTCACTCTAATCAAAAGAGTAGCCCTGGCTTTCCTTTTTGTGATCACTTTTATCATGCTTTAGGATCTCTTGTCTACCAGTTTCAGAGGAACTCTCTATGGTGTAAGCAAGGACAGACTTTGACTTGTAAATCTGATCACAGCTGATGAAAGGACTGGATCTCCACTTTAAGTGGGCATTTACATCTACACAAAGTGAACATTCTCTTGTAAATTACTGGCAGTATGGAATGCCAGTGCTTGAAGTACCAAGCTAAATTATCCATGCTAGATGTAGGGCACATGAAAATCTATCTTGAGTGTTTATTTATGTAAAAAACAGCAGTGATCAATTTGACGTATGATTTCGAACAATTTCACTAAATCAGTGAAGCTTGAAAACTCATCATTTTAAATTGGACTTCATTCAGTTTAGCTGAAGTTGCCTAGGAATCAAATTCAAATAAGGCAATTTTGAACAAAAATAAACCCTTCTATACACATAATCTGTATTATTTTAACTAATGCTCTTTAAAATTAGTGTAAACTCATGTTCTGTACCTGAATCACTCAAGCACTGCAGAAGAAAACAAAGACCATGAATCCTTTTATCTGTAAAGGAGAAGCAGCATAGAACACTCTCAGTATCATTTAGTTGTGCAGTCACTGGCATTGCTGAATTAGTTCTTCCATGCAAACTAGATGTTTTGGTAGCAGCATACAAAGGTGGCAGTTGGTTTCTTGGTGTCATAATGAATCAAAAGCTGAACAGTACTAGACATTTTTTTTTCAATTGTCAAAGAGTATTTGCTTTAGGTCAATTTTATTTGTGCATTAGGAGCTTTAGAGGTAGGAACACAAACACCTATGCTTTCAAGAAGAGAGCAATGTGTGTAAAATAACAGGGAAAATGGGCCCAAACCCTTGTTTGGATGTCCCAGATAAGATGGACCAGTGGGGATTCTTCCATTCCCTCTAAGTTAAGCTCTGTCTTTGCCTGGAGCCCATTGCAAACACAACTTTATCCTTTCCTATGGCTGCACAGCCTTTGACCCCAGCATGGGAAACTCTGGAGTATATGGTGCAGCAATATCTAAGCTGGTTTCATTTTTGGGCTCAGAAAGAAGCAAAGTTGATTTCTGTGAGATTGTTTGAGTTAAAATCCCATTCTCAACATTCATGACAAGCTCTGTTGTTTCTAAATTTGGTCCAAACAGTCTCAGGACCCCAACTGGTACATTTGAGCTTTCCAGCAGTTTTTATTTAACCCAGAGGTATGAACAAAGTCCTTTCATGCAATACAGTTATATCCATAGGAGCCTTAGGGTGTGCATACATAAAAGGAAAACAAAGTAGTGCATTATTGCCACTGAAAACTTTCAATAGTCAAATCAGTGTTTCTCTTGAAAGGTTCACTTTGAAATAGCAAAATATTTTGAAATTGTTTGCTTTGCTTTTTGTGCATTTCAGTAGCACACGCTTTGGTGGTGATCTGTTTTCTTGAACTAGCTGATAGAATTGATTGCAAATGAATCAAACTCTTTGCTATTACTTAATTTAAAGGGGAAAGAAGTTATCCTTGTGCTCACAGATCTTGTACTATTAGATATTTAAGAAAAGCAATAAACATTCTGATACCCACAGTAAAATCTGCAGACTGGCAAACCTGACTTTTTGGCAGGTAATTTATCAATGCATTTTTCACATTTTTTGAGCAGTGCTTAGGTAAAGATGTGCCAGTTAAGTACTTACTGATCAATACGTCTGTGTGCAATGTTATGTCATGTATCAAGGTTTTCAAAAATGCCATGAGAATGCTTACCAAGGGTTATATGATATTACAATGCTGTGGGGGGCACTGAGATTATGAAAGCTTTAGTGTTGTAATTTCTTGGCTTCTCTAATGTGAAAAAAAATTATAATTGATAAGAACTTCCATGTCTGTAGGAATCAAGGCCTTTTCTTCCAAGTCAAGCCTCAATCTTTCCAATGGCAGCAATATACATCTAACTGTGATTCCTTGTCCACTCTCACAAACTTTCCTCAGTGGAGGGGACTGGAGGTTTCCAGACAGGATTCACTGCCTGATACAAATTCAGCTAAGCTTGGAAAAGCTTTTTGGCTGAGAACTGTAGTGGCATGGACCTCTTCTCTGGAACAATTAGAAGCAAGATAGAATGAGTCATATTTTTTCTCTATAAAGGAGATGTATGCAATGAAGAATGCATTTTCAAATTTCATAGTCAATCTTTCTATTTGTCATAACTGTCAGTTTGCTAAAGCAATTTAGAAAAATAAGGACAAATAACAGTTACATTAATAAGAGAGCTCTGTAATGTGGGGACCAAATTTAAACAGCTTTTTCAAGGGTGAGTCAGGCTGGAGAGCCAAATTTGGATAGCTTTGAATTATTCTGCTATCATTGTGCTAGCACCACGTTCCTGGCATTATCATTATCAACAAATTTGCTTTGCAATTTCTGTGTGAGTTACTGTTAAGGGCCAGTGGTGGTCCGGCTTTTTCTTGCTACTAAAGAAATTGCTGTGAAATTTCCTTCTGGTGCCAAACACAGCAGAAGTTTATACACTGGTTTAAATGATAAGGCACTTGAGGCACTAAGCATGGAGTCAGTGATCCAACTGAATCTCTTCTTTCCTTTCCAGTGTGCTGTCACATTAATCTGACAGTTTTCTGTTGCTCCTAATTACTGTTCATCCCCAGTGGTGATGTAATATAACCCTCCTGAAATGGGTTTCAACTTTTTGTTGTTGTTGTTGTTGTTGTTGTTTTTAATATAATGAGACTTAACCAATGGCTTTTCTTGCTTCGTTCTGTACATGTAGCTGTGACAGAAGACCTTAAATGTGACAAGATTGCACCTAAACCCACTATTTCAAATGCCACTGAGATTTTGGTAATTGCATTATGCCAGTGGGTGCATTGTACTCTCTCCCTCTGCTCACCTGAAGTCTTGTGTTAAACCTCTCTGCCCTGTAAGTCTTAAATTACAAGCCACTTTCCAAATGACAGACTGGCTCCAGCTACGTAAAGACTTCAGAGGACAGTGCTAGCAGCTGAAATTCAGACACAATATGCAGCACTGATCTTTTGACAGATCAAAATGGTTTCAATGGGTTTGAGTCATTTCTTACCCGCATGCTAAACTGCCTTTCTCTGTTCATTGTCTGCACAGGAATCCATCAGAGAGTAGGTGAAAGAACATTGTCTCCTTTCCCCTACGAGCTGGATCCCCAAAGCAGGTGGCCTGTCACCCTCTGGACTGCAGATTTCTCCAGTAGAATTATATACACTCCTCAGTTTCAATGTAATAGTGAAACATTCCCAGATACGTATGGATCTAATGGCAGGTTTTTTTGAAATTAGAATTTCTGGCCAATTTAATGCTCCTAATTTTCTTCCAAATCTTTGTCCTCTTAGTCCTGCTGGCTCCCAGCCTCCAGCTGTTACTATCTGATGTAGACATTTCAAAAATGAAACGTGGAAAACCAGCACAATACCCTAATAATTTTGCCATATTTAACTTTGAACTTACCTCTTTTGACAACTGGTTGCAAGCAGTATTATGGTGTGATTTGTCTGCAGAAACACAGCCACAGAGCTTAGAGCAGGTTGAACCTCCCAGTTACCACCTTCTGGATTCACAGAAAAAGTCAATCATTAGCAAGATTTTAGCTAATCAATTCACAGCAGAAAGGGGTTTGTACACAATTCTTGCTCATCCCAGCACTGAACCAAGCGTAACACCTCAACTTAGAGGGTCCCTATTCACTTGACAGAATGATGCAAGTTCATTAACCAAAAGGCACAATTAGATTTTCTTTCTATTTATATTCTGGAAAATTATGGTACTATTAAGAAAATGAAAATATTGGTTTGGAACATTAAAACTGCTTTACATCTCGGCATAAAAAAATTATTTCATCTATTGAATTAATAGGAGATATATTGTAAATTTACAGTCTTCCAGCAGGGCACAAAAGCATCTAGTATAATGCACCTACATTGTTCTTTTGCCCTACTGTTTGCTTTTAATAGGATTAGGGCAGAATAATACAAAGTGCATTTGATTTCTGCATTATCTGCATTCTGCAATATCTGCATTCTGCAATCCACTGCTATTCTTCAATATTCCCTGCAGGAGACTGACAAAGTGAAGACCAGATTTTTAAGATAATTTCTTAAGCAGGCACTTTACTTTTTCAACTGCTACTTAAAACCTAAGCAAGGTATAACTGCAGCCAACAGGCCTGTACCCTGCACAGAATGTATAGTTATAGACCCTGCAATTATCTTACAATATAAAAATGCAAATTTTCATCCTAAAATGCAACTTTCAGGAAGCCACATTAATAAAATGGAAAAGAACCTCAAGCAATCCCCAACAAACTCAAGCAAACAAAGAAAATCACCACCACCAAGAAAAACCCACCTCTCAAACTATTCTTGCCCTGGTCATCTTCATGCTTGAGTTTTTGTTTAGCTACCTGTTATGTCACTACTAAAGAAAATATATTGTTTGGAATTTAGATTCCCATCTTCCTTACTGATCTGAACTGCTTATTCTGGAAACACCTTGAAAAGCAAGAATTTTGAAAATGAGTAATTTAGTGCTGAGTAGGACTCAGCAGTACCTCATTGCAGGTATTGGATCTGGAAAAAAAGTGTGACAAGAGTAATTCATGTTGTCAGGCACAATTGATATGTGTGAGTATATATATATAGGTTTGATTCAAAGTTGGCTGAAGTGAGTCAGATAAATAGATTAAATGATAAAATTGGGAGTGTCTCTTTATACTTTTAGGTATATTGTAAAGTCACTATATGAGAATTTTGGCTTTCATAGCTTGTTTATTTTGCAAATAAATTGGCCTAAAATTAGACATGTAGCCATTCTGCCAGGTTTAAGAGTCAAAGGAGGGGATGAATATTCAAATATGCTCAACTAGTGCAGTTCTCAGAGGCAAAAGGATATAATCACAGAAAGTAGAACAAACCAAAAAAACCAAAAAAATCAACACAAAACCAAAAAGCAACCTCCAACATCAATCTGAAGAAGTTTCTTCCAGATCTTCCCATGAAAAAGAATTTGCTCCCCCATAGAACTTGTGGGAAAGGCTGACTGCAACCCTGATGTTAGATGATAGATAAAAGCCATTAAGGATGTTGCTGCTACTGAAGTGGAAATGCACTTTGGCTATTAACACTAAGAAGAATCCTTGATTTCTGAATGGTGGCTGCAGGTTACTTAGATTGAGGAGGGAAAGTAACAGCCAAAGTCTGTACCTGTAGCAAGATGTCATAAAAGAAGGCATCATCAGACCCTTTTGTGAATGAGTGTATGCTGGTAGAATCAGCTCTGGACATTACCTAAGCTGTGTGGCAGTCAGTGCTCAGGAATCAGAAAAACTTACTGCAGTGCTAAGTACCTCAGCTGACCTGACTGGAAGTAGCAGCATATGCATCAAGACAAAAGAAGGTGCAAGAGGTACTGGATTTTGTTTTCACTTCTTCAAGACTGTTGGGGTTTTTTTCCACTTAATTTTGAGTCTTTAGGATCAGTGCTTGATTGGCTTCTGAGAAGAAACTCACCAATTTACAGTAGAGGTTTCTGCTGGGCTGTCAGTTTGCTGAAGGCAGCTCTAGGGATTTGTCCCTTCAGCAAACATTTTGGATTTCAGTGTTGCTCATTGAAATGTTCATTGGAGATTAAATGTTAATTGCAAAGGAAGATGTGCAAAGCTGAGGAGCAGGGAGGAGAGCTATTTGCACTAAATAAATAGGGAAAAAAAGACAAAAAAAAAGAGCAATATCTACAAGTGAAAAAAAAACCCAAGACAAAACCAAAAACCAAAACCACCAAACCCTTGAAATGCTGCTACTGAGCTGTTTATTTAGCTGCTTGAGCTGCTTGAGCTGACTGTGCCTTTACAGTGATGTCCTTAAATGTTCTCTGTTCACCTGAAATCTCTCCTAGTCTTTTTTTTTTTTTAAGAGAATTGAAAATGATAGGCTTGATGTTTAGTTATCAGCTGACATTTCTATTGCCTCTGTGTTTGACAGCTATGAATGTGCTGGATTTCTGCAGAGCAATGCTGTGCAAACATCTAGCCCACCCTGACGAGGAAGGAAAACCAGGCAGGATGGTTCACAGCATGGCTTTTTAATGCAGGAGGTTATAGGCTCATCAAGTATGGCTTGTTGATATTCTTACACCCTTCCCAGAAAATCACAGCATTACAAAATACAGGAATCCTCAAGTACAGTAAAGAGAGAAAATCCTGCAACATGTATTTTTAGTAGCTTTAAATCTCCTTCACCAGAGCAAATTAAAGCAGTTAGATAGTCTTGTTACTGCTTCTGTGATAAATGGTAAAATATAAAGCTGTCCTCTAGAGAATGTCAGGATACAGGAATGTTGTGCCTTGGGATTATTTTAATGCAGTAGAACAATCCTTGCTTGTCTATGAAAAAATAACTTCTACCACTGCAGTTCAAAATGAAGCTACCACTAGCCTATAAAGATTTCATGTAGACTACAATCAGAAGCAATTTTTAAGGATAATTTTCCTCATCTGAAGTTATTTTCTTTTAAATGTTTTATTTTCAATTTCTATGAATTTCTACCCTATTTCAAAAGCATGGTGCTAAATTGTCCTGAGATTGAAGCTCCTAAATTTCATGCACAGGTTAATGGCAGTGCTATATTTTTCTTATTTTCAGCCAAGGTTTTGTAGTGTGCATATGTGTAGCCAGATGCTTTTTTCTTGCAATATAAGAGCACTGCTAAACTGCTAATGCAACTAATTCAAAATTCAGGAAGATAGGTGTTCTGTTTTCCTGTACATCATTAATATATTTCCTTTTTTTTCCTGCTGTTCTTCACTCAAACACAGGTCGAGCTGATGCCCAAAGCAGACCTAAGCTCTAAGAGACTTTCCATCGAGAGCAACAGGCTAATTTAATCTCAATGAGAACTGTTTGTTGGGTCTGTAAACCTTCATGGCAAAATGCATGGCCTTATATATTATATACTCAACAGTGAACTCAATACAGAATTGTTATCTGTCATTCTGCATTTTCTTAGGGTGTTCAACACCAAAGTATTTCAGCAATTTTCCAAGGTACATCTTTTTTATAGTTTCCTCAGGAGTCAAGGAGTCCTGTACAGAGTGGAATGTTGAAGTATATTAGTTGTGAGTAAAAGGAAGAACACCAGGAAAACAGATTAATTCTCATATTCATTTCTATAGGTGAAAACCAAAAGTTAGTAGAAATAACTAGAAATAATTCCAGAATTTTTCCAATTATGTTTTTATATCATGGCTGATATAATAAGTTAGAAGTTATTATGTATATCAGTAATACTTCAAGAAATTGACTGAAATAGCATTTTTTTGAAGATTGGTACACAATGCTTGATCTTTCTATAAGCTTTGTAGATATTCTTATATCTCTAAGGCTTTTACAAAATTCTTGGTATTCTATACATTCATGTATTATTTCCTATACATACCCTACATACTATTTACTATACACTAGAATGAGTAGTCTCCAGATAGACTGATCTATATGCAGTTTAATTTCCCAAATATCCCATTGCTACTTTAATTTCAATAGCTTTTTCCGCATTTTCTTTTTAACTTAAGCAATGTTTCCTTTTTAGCTTTTCGAAACAGACTCAAGTTAGAAAGAATAACAAAGATGCAAAAGGAATCACAGAAAATTAGTTATTGAGATAAAAAAATTCTGAACTGTATCTTTTTACATGAAGAATGATTGGTATAATGTTACTTCACAGAATCACAGAATAGTCAGAGTTGGAAGGGACCCTTGAGGATCATCCAGTCCAACTCCTGCCCTGCACAGGACATCCCTGACAATCACACCCTGTGCCTGAGAACATTGTTTAAACACCTCTGGAGCTCTGTCAGCCTTGGGGCTGTGACCTGGGGAGCTGTTCAGTGCCCAAACACCTCTGGGGGAAGAACCATTTGCTAATCTCCAGCCTAAACCTGCCCTGACACAACTTCAGCCCATTCCCTCGGGTCCTGTCCCTGGTGGCCAGAGAGAAAAGATCAGTGCTGCTACTTGAACTCTGATATCCCATGAAATCAAGAGCTAGCACAAGTCTAGAGGGCTTGCTAGGGCTGATAGCACCTTCCCATGCTTTCTTCTGCAGTGGGATAACTGCTGAGGCAATCCCTGTATTAAGTATGTTAATTTCAGCTTTGTGCAATCACTTTGACCTGCAGGAGGTGAATCATTCAGCCATTTATCTGCTAATCAATTCTGACATCTTCCAAGAACAGGCATAATTAATCACACCTCCCTTGGTTTTGTGTTTTCATAAACAACATTGTTCTGCTGTCAAGATCTCTTGGTTCGGTGTAGTTGGAAACATGCCACCTGTGACTCAAGGCTGCTTTCTTTCATGACAAAGCATCCTGTTGATAAAATAACCCTTTTATTCTAATTTAATTATACTATAGCTATGTTTAAGATGATACCTATTTTGGCTTCCATTGAAGAGCAATAAATGCACTAATTTTGTGGAAAGAAAAGGCATCACAAATACTGACTCATTCATCTGTATGACCTCACACTGGACACAGTGTTTTGCCACACTGCTTTAACTTCCATTCATGTTTATCATTCTGAGGGTACTTTGGATAATGGAGTCTACCAACTGTTACTGTGCCTCAATGTTATGCATCATTGCTCCAAGAATCTTGATCTACCTTGTCTTTTTATTCTGATTTCTAACTCTTTCCAGAAAGCATTATCTGAGATCTTCCATGTATTTCCAGAGACAAGTATATTTCAGGTGATTTTCATGATTTTCTTACTCTCTTTCTCCATATTTGCTGTCACATCATATCAGATATATCCAGTTGTATTATTTGATGCTGTATGAGGTACACAGATTTCATCATTTTGTCTCAGCACGTTGCATTTCAGTTCTTCATGTCCATCTGATCCTATGTAAGTTGTCTCTTTCAATGCACTGTGTGGCAGCAAATCCTGAAGAGAACTGAGGCTGGTGAGAGATGATCAAACTGGGTCTCAAATGTCACTAATGGACTGTTTCAACTATCTAGCTGAACAGGTCTCACACCTCTTAGCAACCACTGGAAGAGGCAACTCAGGCAAGCTCTGGGATGGCAAAGTCCATCATCAAAACTAATCTGTGCAAAAGACTTCCTTAAAATATTCAGCTAAATAAGGTGTTTAGACACTTCACATGTCACAGGGCAAAACTACACACAGGCAAGCAGGACCTGAGCAGTAGATGATGCTACCCACACCCAGACTTACTGCACAGTAACATCTGTACATGTCCATATAATGGGAAAAGCTGCAGACTGTTTATGCATCTGTGACTAAAAACAAGTATACAATAAATATCTAACCAATTTTATTGCCTAAGTCACATTGAGATCTTAGTTGCCTATATGGTGCCCCTCTACATCTCTTGATACTTAAGCAAATCTGAAAACAAAGTCTTCTAAGTTTCAGTTCAAACTATTTCATGATTTTCCCTTGCTTTTCAAAAGAGAGCATACAGGCTCATTTAAATTTTCACTTTAAAAATCACTCTTGAAATGTGTGAGCAGTTAAGAAAATCCAAATTCCCCAAATTAATTTTATAAATTTACTGAATAGATGCTGAAAATAAGAGAGAGAAAGAAGTTTGAATAAGAAACTCACAATGAGCTGCAGTGTGTGCTAACAGCCCAAAAAGTCAGTGGAATCCTGGGCTGCATCAAAAGGAGTGTGGGCAGCAGGTCAAAAGAGGTGATTCTTTCCCTTTACTCTGCTCGCATGAGACCCACCTGGAATGCTGCATGCAGTTCTGGTGTCCTCAGTATAAGAAGGACATGGAACTCTTGGAGCACGTCCAGAGGAGGCCACGAAGTTAATAGGTGGGAATATTCGTTCCACATTTCAGATTTAAAACGCATAAAAAAATAAATCTTTAATTCACCAATGCCAAAGAAACAAATGCACACTGTTGCAACCATCATAATATCTGCAGCAAACGTTTGGGGTGAACTTGCCATCCCACTGCAACTACCACATACACAAAAGGCTGGTTTAGAGTAAAGGAAGAAATACACACATATTTTGGCAAATTTTTCTCTTACAAAGAGCAAAAGAACTGAAAGCCAACTAAACCTAGAAAATGTGCCCAGGGCCATGGTGGCTGCCCCAACCCTGGCACTGTTCAAGGCCAGGCTGGATGAGGCCTTGAGCAACCTGATCTAGTGAGGAGGTGTCCCTGCCCTTGTTAGGGGTGTTGGGTCTAGATGATGTGTAAGGTCCATTCCAACCCCTAAATTCTGTGATTCTATGATTCTATGAAAAATAAACATATAACTGTCCAGCTATTTGAAGGGCTTCACTTTGGTGCTTAGTTGTTCTGTGCTGAAGTAAAAAAAAAGAAAAAATGCATGCCACTTCAGGATGCCAAAAAGAATGGTATAAAACATCAACTGCAAAGTTAATCAATCTCCTAGCATTATGGAGCAATTGTAGCACAATGACATATTCTTCAAATTGTAGAACACCTTGGTTCATAAATGAAAACACCTATGTGTGCCTAAGAAAAAGGATGTGAAATACAGCAGAAATCAATCACTTCTCTTTTGACAGTTTTGCTCAAGGATCCAGTGATTTTAGCCAATATTAATTTTGAATGTTGAAAATGAGGACAAAGAGCAGGATCCCCCCCCCAAAAGTTATATATATACATACATACATACATATATATATATATGTATATATTGCCCCTACTTTAAAATACCTGACAAGCAGATACTTGAACACAATGAAGACCAGATTCAAAAAAAATCACCAAGACAACTAAAAGAGAATGGGGACAAAGGTCTAACAGTCTAGAGTTATCTAAATTTTGGAATTGAACCTGTTCAGCCTTGAGAAGAGACTACTGTGAGGTGATTTCATTGAAGTATATAAGTATCTAAAGATAGGGGGTGCCAAGAAGACAGAGCCAGGCTCTTCTTGATGGTGCCAACCAATAAGACAAGAGGCAATGGGTGGAAACAGAAGTTTCACAGAAGTTCCACTTGAATATGAGGGAGACAAGAACTTCTATACTGTGTGTGTGACCATGCACTGGGATAGATTGCCCAGAGAGGTTGTAGGGTCTCCCTCACTGGAGATATTCAAGAACCATCTGGATACAAACCTGTGCCATGTGCTTTAGGATGAGCCTGCTTGATCAAAGAGGTTGAACCAGATGATCCACTGTGCTCCCTTCCAACCTGACCAGTTCTTTGAAATTAATAAGCATCACCTGTGATTTTCTCTAAGCATCTACCTCTCTATATGGCTAGATTGTCACAATTGGAATTAGCTATTCAAATCAAAATTTCTACTCACAGGAGAGTCCCTAGTTGTCAAGCTAATTCCACCCTGCCAGATGAAGTTGATGCCTCTCTAATCCTGAGCTGGATCTGGAGAATCCTGGGCTCTGATCCACAGATTTCCTATTCCACAGGCATGTTAGGCAAGTTCACTCATTACAAAGTTTGATATTTAGGTTCCATTCACTTCTCATCTTCTAGACTTCTTTCTTAGCCTCCTAAATTTCTTATTCTGTGCTGCCTGGTTAAAATACTTTGTTAAGAACACTGGCAACAGCCCAAACCATGCAGAGCATTTAGTGCCGGAAGATACAACTTGGAATACTTACAAGGCTGAGGATATATTGAATCTAGGTCTGAGGACATATTAAATCTAGGTCTCCCATTTGCTGTTCAAAGCTGTAAACATCAATAACTGCATTTTAAAAGAAAGAATCAACTCCAGCTTGTTGTCTAAATTAATAGCTCTATGTACCTTCAGGTTTCAAGCCTGAGGGAAGAGAGAAATCTATCTGCAGCCTTGCTTCCATTATCTCATTTCCAGAGAGGATGGAGTTTCAGAAATACCCCAGGCTTAATGTTTTCCCTATCCCTTGTTGCTAGGAGTGTCCTCTTTCAGCAGCTCACAAATGTCTTCTCAGGCATGCAACTCTCTTCAGGCATTGCACAAGGATTATAGGCACTCAATCCTAGATTTTGTATCCTTTGTGATAATCAAAGATGTATAATTTAGAGGCTCCTTTTGTTTCATCACACATTGTACATCTGATAGGTAGATGCACCTAAAGATAGACTTCATTGTCAGCATAATGTAGACACAAGTAAATCCTGTTCCATGGAAGCATATTGACCATGACTCTAAACAATAATGATAAAAAAGTGTAGGTTACTAATTTAAATATTGAGCAATTTATTTACTAATGCAACATGAAAATATCAGCTGAAGAAACACTTTGTTCTTGTGTCCTTAGCCTATAAACACTCAAAATAAAAATCAACTCTTTCAGGAAGTGTGATAGAGAGGAGACACAAATCTTGCTGAAATGCTTGAGAAAGTTATCCTTTTTTATTACATTCAGCCCATGAATTTCCAGGTAATGGTGACTGACCAGCTGCATCCATCACTGTGTGGTAGAGATCTGAATGATGGTGACTCATGAGACTCATGATGAAAGGTCATTAGAAAAAAAAGTATTGATGGTGACTTCAGCAAAAAAAAAATTGAGGATAAGATCTATATATGTGAAAACTCGAATGTGTGTTTAATACTAGTAAAGTATTCTGAATTTAGCATAGGATAGATGTATAAAAAGGAAGAAAACCACAGGGATACGGATCCTAATTCATGCAGTATGTACAATCTTTAAAATTTCCCTTCAATTTCCTTGGGATTTAAAACCCCATGTTGCAGCAAATACCTATTTCTAAGTTCTGTATTGTTCTACCCAATATTGATTTGACATCTAATTCAGTGTATCCTTAGATCTGCTTCTGCATTGCTGTCAATAGTAGTTGTCTCTTGGCAGTAGTACATAGTAAAGAAAGAAAATACACATTTCTCCCAAATACATGTCTACAACAAATATGAGGATGATAATTCTAGTCTGTCTTTGAAATTTAAGCAACTTTCAGACCAGTTAGCTGTGGAGATAAGGTATTTGTGGACATTCTGCTTGTTGGCAGGTCCATGTTGGCAAATCCTCCATTCTACCCAGGAACTTTGCATCTGTTTGACTCATTTCCATGCCAATTGATACAATGCTATTTGTTTCAGGAAATAAGGAAGAAGGTAGAAGAATTTACTGCTGCTTTTCCTAAAGGAAAGGCTAAAATGTGACCCTTCAAACATACTCCAATGCAAACTTGATATCTGAATTCAATTTTCAAAATGAAAGTATAATTGAGCATAGTTGTTCTATTTCAAAAACAGATGTCCTATCAAGTATTACTCCTATGTTACTCTGAAAAATCAAATTGGTGTTTGCTTTCTACTTAATTTGATAGTGGAGTAGGAACCTTATTATGTCTCTTAAGGAATTGATGTTACAGGCAGCTAATGCTTCAGACACATCTGGCAATACACAAACCACTGCTTACATGCTCTTTTTTAAAATTCATGTGGGATGAGTAGACTCAAAATTTTGGGGCAGAGCTTTTGTAAAGACTGCACTCAGGTAAAGAAAGGTGGCTGTAGTCAGGTCAGAATATTTGGTTTCTTCTGCAATGCTTGCTAGTTTTTGGCATGTGAGAAGTCAAATTCCAAATTCAGGAAGTTATTATTGGCAGTAATAAAGAAATAACTGCTGCAATAGTTAATGCCTTCTAAATACATACAGTGAAAATGAATACATTTATAACTACAGAGAGCTTTGCCTGTAGGATCAAGTTTTCTACAATAAAGAAATGGACAACCCACTTGCCAAGCACACACAGAATCATCCTATCAGCTCAGTTTGCCCTCAGCTTCTGGAGAGACTCTTTCAAAAGGTTCAGTGTTACAGCATGATGACAGCAGCAATGAAATCATGATTTAGACTCATGGAGTCTCCTTGGGTAAAGCGAAGGGCCCACAAATAGATGAAGGTTTTAATTTTCTGGAGATGAACATTCAGAAGTAGTAAGGCCTCCATCCCTGGAAATTCTGAGTAAAATTTCTACCCTGGGATTTCTCTATTTATGAACATTGGCATCCAAGATTTAAGCTCCAAGAAACAGCATTTCATCTCTATGTGATTTACTCAAACGGGGAAGAATCTTATTAGTTTGCAATTTATTTTTCCCCCCCTCAGGTTAAATATCTGTCAGAGCACAGCAACATAGAAAAAAAAGAGTTTTCATCATGTCAATTCACCTTTTTACTCTGTATATTTCAATTGGGCCTTTAGGTCTAGTAATATATTTGAGAAGCAATGACAGGGTAATGCAAAAAAATCAAGAAAGTGAAACTATAATTGTGTATAGCTGTGTATCTTCTTTAATTATTTACCCCTATGTAATAGTGACATAAGCAACTTGTTCCTTCAAAATTTGTATCCAATCATATGATGTCAATATTTCTCACTCAGTGTGCCAAAAGTTTTGCCAGAAAATATTGGCCAAAGTTAAAGATTAAAAGTATCAGATTCCCTTTGCAATTTTGCCACAAACTTAATGGAAAATCCTAAGAAATATTTTAATTTTTCACATTTCCCCATCTGTGAAATATGAATATCTTTGTCTTCATAAATGTTCAGCATGGTTGAACATTTGTTTGCTCATATATGCAGTGCTTGTAATCATTGGATGGAAAAGACAGAGTAAGACTTAAAATCTCATTATTGCACTATAGCAGGAAAATTGCTAACTGATGTGTGAAACCTGATACTTCAAGGTCTGCTACTAGGTAGAAAATCCATCCCTGAATTGCCACATCCAAGTCAGGAACCTCATTTACTATATTATCTCCTACTCTATTTCAATCTCTTAGACTTCTGTCTCATTTTATTGTTAGTATTTTTTCTTTTCTTTCTTTCTTTTTTTTCCCTTTTAATCAAGAGGCCTATATTATGACCCCAGAACTCAGGTCAGACAACTCCCTGATATGCAGAGGTACAGCTGGAAGGGAGATTCAGGCACCTAAATGCATCAAGGTCATTGCCTTCATCCTGAGAGAGGCAGAGTGCCTACCCACATGAAGTGGATGGGAGAAATTGGATAACAGCAAATCTTTTAAGCAGAGACACCTTCAGATTTCCTCCTGAGAGTTAATTTAATGAAAACAGGTCTGTAGCAGCCAGGTCTGTGTTGCATTTACTTAAACACAAATATAGATTTTCTGTGGTTAAAATTTGGGTAGACTATTAACAGAAACAGATGTGCAATTTGTGCAATAGTACCTCAAATTTGCATCAGAAGTGTGTGAACTGTACATGCCTAATGAACAACTGCAAGAGTAACTGTGTATCTGACCAAACATGCAAATGAAAGGATGAGCTATGAAATCTCATAAACAGTATGTTACAATTTGGCTCAGAAGGCAAGTGCACATGTAAGAAGGCTATTAAAAACATTATTAAAAATAATTCTTGTGTTGGTGTACAATTCTCTGCTTTAAAATGGTTAGGATGAGCAATTAGATAGTATTTTTCTGAATGATTCTATAATTATGGATTGATATTACATCATCACTGCTCCCACTCAATAACAAGAGTTGATGGTGTTTGCCATTGAAATGAATATGAACTAAAAGAACTCTTACCATAGGTGGTTTGCTATACATGGCACTACCTATCCCAATTTAAGAATTTGAACACTGTGAAAGTAACCAAAACCACAAAAAGGATGTCTAAGCATTTCATAAAAAGCTTGTCATTCCTTGAACATGCAATGATAGGTTTAATCAAGAATACTTTGAAAGAATGGTAGATCAATTCTCACCACTTACCTTGCAGCAATAGAATGATTGCCAGGGTATATGCAATAGAATGTCTAATCAAAATAAGCCATTAAATCTATCTCCCTGTCCCAAAGCAACATCAATTACTAATTCTACATTATTCAAAACAGAGTTTTCTCTGAATTATTCTTTTAAAAATGTTCGTGGAAGAAAATTCCCTCATCCCTACTAATCAGTACGTTCTATTGCTTAGAAAACATTTGTTACTGTCTAGCTAGACATCTGCTAGTCTGCACATAAATAATGCTGTTTATGTTGAGTCAGAACACACCTTGTCGACAATTTTAACTCATTTTTGCATCTTATCCCTAGTGGATTTGGAGAACAGTTTATTTTCTATCAACAGCTGAAATATTTCTACAAACATTTTTGCTGTGATTTGCTGGTTTTCCCAGTGAAGCTCTTGCTTCTACTTCCATGGTCCTCACCAGTATCCATCCTGATCTAACTCCACCAATTTCCAAGTATGCAAGGTGCACATGATGCTGAATCTTTGGCTCCTTTATAGTCATTCAGAGGTGCCATAGCTCTTCTGTGGCTTAAACAGTGTATAGAACAACTACCTCTCTGCTTCCCATCACTGTGGCTCTTATCTTGCCATGGTTTTCTCATCTCAAGACTGAAAAGCCCCAGTGCATATTTTTCCTTTGTGTTAAAAACCAGATTAATTCTTCTTCTCTGTACTGGGCTCTTACCTTTCCACAACCTTCCTGCAATTGGGAGCATAAAACCAGAGCAGGCACTTCAGCTAAGTTCCAGTACAGAAGAGGAAAAAATATTGTTTTGTGTGTCATGAAGAGATGACAGATGGTGATACATCCCAGGTCAAAGTATGCACTAAACTCCTCCTTCTGCTGGGCTGCAATCTCTTCTGTCATTCCCTAAAGCATAAAGGCAGCACAGAAGACAACCACCAATCCTATTAAGCATAGGCTGTTAGTATGAAGTCGTATCGAGCAGTCAGTATTTCCATGATATCACTAGTAATGTATTAAGGATAAAGTGGAAAATATTTACACAGGATTATTCCTTTTTTTCCCCCAGAAATCTCTGTAGTTGGTGGTTTTTTGTTTTAACTTTTGAAAGCAACTCCTCTAAGAGTTTTTGCCCCCTGAAACATTGAGCACTGACTCAAGTCAACATGTAAAAAAGGTTTTACAGTGTGTCCTAAACCTAGAAACATAATCACTTTGAAGACACGAAGGACTATCTTTGGAAGGCTAACTCCATGATCAGTGATACTTATGCATGTACCATTTTCCATTTATAAGGCTCCTACTGGTAGGGGAGTGAGCAAGTGGCTGAGTGGTTCTTGGTTGCTGGCTAAGGTTAAACCATGACAACAATCTAAAATAAAGTTTAGAGAGACTATATTTTTAAATATACCTTAGGGGTTTTTTCAATTCTAAGTATTATATTTCAGTTTTTCTGTTATTATGACAGGTTTTCAGTAATTCTGTACAATAGATAGCAGAGAAGTTCAGAAGATAACACAAAACCTGAGAGTTACTTCACATTACCTAGAAGTCAAATAAAATACTTCTGCAATCTAACAGTCAACTTACATGGTATAGCAAATATTGATAGCATAATAAATAGATAAGAAAATAAAGAATAATTGATAGAAGTTAGGGCAGAAATTAATAGAAAAAAGGGAAAAGAAATGTGTACACATCCACTGAAAAACTGGCTATGCCAATAGTGCTGAAATAGTTGAATAACTTATGCATCTTCTTTTTTCACTTGAGCTATTTTTTGTTATTTATTGAAAACTAAGTTTCTAGTGTTAACATGTATAATAATTTATAGCTTTTCAGTTTAAAAAATTGTGACTTATTAAAGTCATTAAGCTTAGAAAAAATAAACATTTTAAAAATGTAAATTATATGCGATGTATTAATTATGATCAATGCTTTTTTTAATTTAGCTCAAATATTGTGGCAAAAGATTCCTTATGAAAAACACAAAAAATTGCAAGTGACTTCTTGTCACACTGAATACACTGGATTTTAGTTGATCTTATTTTCAGTCTTGAAACAGGCTTAGCATGCTTATTTACACCAGAATGTTGAAATTCTGCTCAGAGTTTTATTGACTTGGTGATGAATTTGCCTGATGTTATAAACCATTAGTTTATCATCTTTCTTTGACAATAGAGTACAACATGTCCAGGAATCCTTAGTGAGAAAGACATATCATTTAATGCAATTATATTGCACATATTTCAGTGGCATTTCTACAGCTTGAGCAAGGCTGCCATGAGCCCACTGCAAATATTCAAAATTCTGATCTTGTCTTGATATTAGAAGGAAGAAAGAAATGTAGTTTTCTTTACATCTTTCTAAATTGAAACAATTCCTTACACATGTACTGAAATATATTATCACCATTGACTTAAGGGGTTATTCATCATCCTTCCCTCCAAATAACAGCATAGACCTCACCTAGCTGTAATCCTGGCCAGTTCGTAACTATTTTTTCTGTTTGCTATCTTTCTTCAAACAGTGTCTTTTAAGGCTGTCAGCCAAATTCATTGAAAGCAGAACATGGCTACTATGAAGACAGGTTGTAATTTGTGGAAGTAGTCACTGTTCTGTGCTACAGAGGTGAGATGCAGGCAGATGGGAACAACTACTGCAGCTACAAATTAAAGGGATTTGAGCCTCTGTGCCGAATTCATAGTGTGTGCTAGGGCAGCCTTGTGCCAACAAAGAGATAAGAAAAGCATTGGGAGAGTCTATCACATGGCAGGAGATACAAAGAAAACCCTTACACAAATGCTGGAGAGATAGTGGCCAAGGAGGTGGCAGCTGTAATTTGGTGACCTGTTCTGAAGGGATCCTAATTTCTGTCCACATTTCTTCTTTCCCAGCAGGAGCCAGGTGGAAGCACATCTATTATCTTTGCCAGCTTCTGCTCTTTGGCCTTCTCAGTGAGCACTGCAAGGAGGATTCATCTATTTCTTTCCAGCGTTGTCAACCCTTATGTCAATTAATTATCCTTATCTGTTAGAGTTCCTGTCGTCTCCTTTGCTGACCTTTTGTTCTCTATTTACTTGAAACATTTCTTATAATTTATCTTAACCTCTGGTGCAATCTTCCTGTCATTCTCTGCCTTTGCTTCCCCCTCCTTTATTTCACAGTGGCTTAACTTCATTTTGTAATACTTCCAGTCCTTTATATTTTTTGGTTTAGATCTTTTGAGTGACCCTCTTGTGTTGAGAACTTATTGTAGCTCTGTCTGTATTGACCTTTCTGACCATTTCATTTTCTTCTTTTTTAAAGCTAAGAGGTGAAAGAAAGGAAAAGAAAAGAAAAAGGAAAAGAAAGAAAAAAAGAAAGAAATTATTACTAGCTAACATTGTATTTACAGGTAGTGGTCAATTTTTGAAAGCATAACTGTTGTGTGAACCCCTTTCCTTTCCTTTCCTTTCCTTT